>NW_027268466.1:0-16813 GCF_963676685.1 Mytilus edulis | reverse complement strand
GTCAAAATGCACTTTAAGACACAGGAAAATGTTATGGAATGCTTTAACAGGGTCTGTATATTGTAATTTAAGGTTATCATCAGAAGTTTTGTCCTTGTTTTGACTAGTAAAGGTATACTGGAAGAAATTAATTATACATACACGTTGTATTAAAAATAAATGAATATAGCGATAAAAGTGTCATTGCCATATAGTGCTGAAACAACTTTATTTTTTTTCAGAAATGGACAAAAATACACAGATTTATTCAGAATGTCATACCGATGAAGATCACCTAAAAATATTTGGAAAAATCAGAACTATGGATTTCAATATGGGACAATACCCCTAATGCGCCTTGAAATGAGGAACACAAAAGTCACGTGTAAACAAAAAATCTCTGTGTAGTGATATTTGACACATTTCTATGATAAACAAATGACTGAGATGAACCATTAGTGTTAATTTAGAAAGTAGGGGAACACAGAATAAATGTGTAAAAACCATGGAGCTATTAAATGTGTTCAAAGTATTAAAATTTCAAAGAACTTATTGTGTTAAAAATGGGATTTTTTACCATGAGGAGCCACATCGCAAAAGGATTCTCGGGGTTTGCTAAATTACGGAAAAATGAATCACACTTCGTACCCCGAAAATTTAACCACATATGTAAAAATGTCTCAGCTTCGAAACAAGCCATCATACATATACAAGTTTACGATATGGGCTGAGCAACTGAAGAAAACGTTACCATTACGGCCTATGGAGAAACAATTGCGCATATTGCCCCATCTTCTAAGACAAGATCCAGAGATATCTTAAGATAATTTCACCTTGTACACCACAGAAAATTGTGAAAATGATGGTTAGTAGTTTTTTATTTATACCTAGTTATCATAAATGATTTAAGATAAATATTATTGATAAAGAACAGCAAAAATTCAATGAATTTTTCGCTTTTAAAATCGTTACTGGCACGGGGCTGAACACTTTTTTTAGGCACAATCATAACTTTGTTTACCCCGAGAGATCCGAAAGGAATTGTTTATTCAATTGAAAAAGGCAGGAAAACTTACATGTAATATGAATTAATTGTAAGTAAACATGACACAATATAGTCTTTGTTATGTAATTATCACTCTGGTCTGCAGGAATAGCTGATAATCAAGGGAGATAACACACTTCACACGAGTAAAGTGAGATACATCATCACATGCTTTTATACAATGATTTGACCTTGGTCAGTAGATATCATATGCAAATAAACAGAAAAAAACCTTGTACATGTATTAAGAAAATCATGTATTACTATTGTTAATGCACACGAGCAAACACAAGATATTGTCATTTCTCAGTGAAAAAGGGGGAGGGCCAACCCTCTTGAAAACAATATTGCTATTCAACTACATGTATTAAGCTAGTTAGCTACTACCCATTGCTTCTAATATACACAGTTTAAATGAAGGTGGCTAAGCCACAAGGGAGAGGCATTTTTCTTTCTTTGTGATAAAACTTTCAAGAATTAGATTTTTCTCTCTCGATAATACTTATGTACTTAAATTAAATGATAACACAGCCTGAGTAAAAAATTTTGTCTTATTTCAGTTCCAGACATATCATTACTATTAAACATGAGATGGCAAACTAAAGGTTTTAAAAAGTCCTGAATAACTGGTAAGCATTTTGATTTATTAGGTAAGCTCTAAATTATTTATTTATGGTATTTGTGCAAATGAAATTACAGTCGGTATGTTATAAATATGCTTATATGAAAACTGTTGCTATGGTCTTGCTATTAAATGAAAAGGCTTGGTTACTGATCTTTTCGACTCAACATTTTGAGTTAAATCTTGCGGCAACTGATTCTCATGTAACACTGCAAACTCTATTTAGCACTATTTTGATCTGTCGTTATTTAATGACGCCATAATACGTGTGATGTCACAATGTTTCCTATAATACCTCATGTGGATTTCTCACTGAGAAAGGGTTTTCACTAAAATACATGTAAAAAGCCTTTTTTTCTCAAATAGAATTATGTGAATGGACAAGTTTTGAAAATTTGCACTTCATTGCACTCTAATTACATAATAAGAATGACTTTCCCAGTAGTTTTGAGGGGTTTTCATAGTATTATATACCAGATGTCTACTAGTAAGAATAGTTATTTTGGTTGTTTTTTTTTATGAAATCTACATTTTTGCATAATTTCTCTGTCAAAATGCACTTTAAGACACAGGAAAATGTTATGGAATGCTTTAACAGGGTCTGTATATTGTAATTTAAGGTTATCATCAGAAGTTTTGTCCTTGTTTTGACTAGTAAAGGTATACTGGAAGAAATTAATTATACATACACGTTGTATTAAAAATAAATGAATATAGCGATAAAAGTGTCATTGCCATATAGTGCTGAAACAACTTTATTTTTTTTCAGAAATGGACAAAAATACACAGATTTATTCAGAATGTCATACCGATGAAGATCACCTAAAAATATTTGGAAAAATCAGAACTATGGATTTCAATATGGGACAATACCCCTAATGCGCCTTGAAATGAGGAACACAAAAGTCACGTGTAAACAAAAAATCTCTGTGTAGTGATATTTGACACATTTCTATGATAAACAAATGACTGAGATGAACCATTAGTGTTAATTTAGAAAGTAGGGGAACACAGAATAAATGTGTAAAAACCATGGAGCTATTAAATGTGTTCAAAGTATTAAAATTTCAAAGAACTTATTGTGTTAAAAATGGGATTTTTTACCATGAGGAGCCACATCGCAAAAGGATTCTCGGGGTTTGCTAAATTACGGAAAAATGAATCACACTTCGTACCCCGAAAATTTAACCACATATGTAAAAATGTCTCAGCTTCGAAACAAGCCATCATACATATACAAGTTTACGATATGGGCTGAGCAACTGAAGAAAACGTTACCATTACGGCCTATGGAGAAACAATTGCGCATATTGCCCCATCTTCTAAGACAAGATCCAGAGATATCTTAAGATAATTTCACCTTGTACACCACAGAAAATTGTGAAAATGATGGTTAGTAGTTTTTTATTTATACCTAGTTATCATAAATGATTTAAGATAAATATTATTGATAAAGAACAGCAAAAATTCAATGAATTTTTCGCTTTTAAAATCGTTACTGGCACGGGGCTGAACACTTTTTTTAGGCACAATCATAACTTTGTTTACCCCGAGAGATCCGAAAGGAATTGTTTATTCAATTGAAAAAGGCAGGAAAACTTACATGTAATATGAATTAATTGTAAGTAAACATGACACAATATAGTCTTTGTTATGTAATTATCACTCTGGTCTGCAGGAATAGCTGATAATCAAGGGAGATAACACACTTCACACGAGTAAAGTGAGATACATCATCACATGCTTTTATACAATGATTTGACCTTGGTCAGTAGATATCATATGCAAATAAACAGAAAAAAACCTTGTACATGTATTAAGAAAATCATGTATTACTATTGTTAATGCACACGAGCAAACACAAGATATTGTCATTTCTCAGTGAAAAAGGGGGAGGGCCAACCCTCTTGAAAACAATATTGCTATTCAACTAC
The DNA here is from genome assembly GCF_963676685.1 of Mytilus edulis. Taxonomy (NCBI): domain Eukaryota; kingdom Metazoa; phylum Mollusca; class Bivalvia; order Mytilida; family Mytilidae; genus Mytilus; species Mytilus edulis. The sequence goes on along the minus strand of NW_027268466.1, from coordinate 13,233 downwards.
ATGTATTAAGCTAGTTAGCTACTACCCATTGCTTCTAATATACACAGTTTAAATGAAGGTGGCTAAGCCACAAGGGAGAGGCATTTTTCTTTCTTTGTGATAAAACTTTCAAGAATTAGATTTTTCTCTCTCGATAATACTTATGTACTTAAATTAAATGATAACACAGCCTGAGTAAAAAATTTTGTCTTATTTCAGTTCCAGACATATCATTACTATTAAACATGAGATGGCAAACTAAAGGTTTTAAAAAGTCCTGAATAACTGGTAAGCATTTTGATTTATTAGGTAAGCTCTAAATTATTTATTTATGGTATTTGTGCAAATGAAATTACAGTCGGTATGTTATAAATATGCTTATATGAAAACTGTTGCTATGGTCTTGCTATTAAATGAAAAGGCTTGGTTACTGATCTTTTCGACTCAACATTTTGAGTTAAATCTTGCGGCAACTGATTCTCATGTAACACTGCAAACTCTATTTAGCACTATTTTGATCTGTCGTTATTTAATGACGCCATAATACGTGTGATGTCACAATGTTTCCTATAATACCTCATGTGGATTTCTCACTGAGAAAGGGTTTTCACTAAAATACATGTAAAAAGCCTTTTTTTCTCAAATAGAATTATGTGAATGGACAAGTTTTGAAAATTTGCACTTCATTGCACTCTAATTACATAATAAGAATGACTTTCCCAGTAGTTTTGAGGGGTTTTCATAGTATTATATACCAGATGTCTACTAGTAAGAATAGTTATTTTGGTTGTTTTTTTTTATGAAATCTACATTTTTGCATAATTTCTCTGTCAAAATGCACTTTAAGACACAGGAAAATGTTATGGAATGCTTTAACAGGGTCTGTATATTGTAATTTAAGGTTATCATCAGAAGTTTTGTCCTTGTTTTGACTAGTAAAGGTATACTGGAAGAAATTAATTATACATACACGTTGTATTAAAAATAAATGAATATAGCGATAAAAGTGTCATTGCCATATAGTGCTGAAACAACTTTATTTTTTTTCAGAAATGGACAAAAATACACAGATTTATTCAGAATGTCATACCGATGAAGATCACCTAAAAATATTTGGAAAAATCAGAACTATGGATTTCAATATGGGACAATACCCCTAATGCGCCTTGAAATGAGGAACACAAAAGTCACGTGTAAACAAAAAATCTCTGTGTAGTGATATTTGACACATTTCTATGATAAACAAATGACTGAGATGAACCATTAGTGTTAATTTAGAAAGTAGGGGAACACAGAATAAATGTGTAAAAACCATGGAGCTATTAAATGTGTTCAAAGTATTAAAATTTCAAAGAACTTATTGTGTTAAAAATGGGATTTTTTACCATGAGGAGCCACATCGCAAAAGGATTCTCGGGGTTTGCTAAATTACGGAAAAATGAATCACACTTCGTACCCCGAAAATTTAACCACATATGTAAAAATGTCTCAGCTTCGAAACAAGCCATCATACATATACAAGTTTACGATATGGGCTGAGCAACTGAAGAAAACGTTACCATTACGGCCTATGGAGAAACAATTGCGCATATTGCCCCATCTTCTAAGACAAGATCCAGAGATATCTTAAGATAATTTCACCTTGTACACCACAGAAAATTGTGAAAATGATGGTTAGTAGTTTTTTATTTATACCTAGTTATCATAAATGATTTAAGATAAATATTATTGATAAAGAACAGCAAAAATTCAATGAATTTTTCGCTTTTAAAATCGTTACTGGCACGGGGCTGAACACTTTTTTTAGGCACAATCATAACTTTGTTTACCCCGAGAGATCCGAAAGGAATTGTTTATTCAATTGAAAAAGGCAGGAAAACTTACATGTAATATGAATTAATTGTAAGTAAACATGACACAATATAGTCTTTGTTATGTAATTATCACTCTGGTCTGCAGGAATAGCTGATAATCAAGGGAGATAACACACTTCACACGAGTAAAGTGAGATACATCATCACATGCTTTTATACAATGATTTGACCTTGGTCAGTAGATATCATATGCAAATAAACAGAAAAAAACCTTGTACATGTATTAAGAAAATCATGTATTACTATTGTTAATGCACACGAGCAAACACAAGATATTGTCATTTCTCAGTGAAAAAGGGGGAGGGCCAACCCTCTTGAAAACAATATTGCTATTCAACTACATGTATTAAGCTAGTTAGCTACTACCCATTGCTTCTAATATACACAGTTTAAATGAAGGTGGCTAAGCCACAAGGGAGAGGCATTTTTCTTTCTTTGTGATAAAACTTTCAAGAATTAGATTTTTCTCTCTCGATAATACTTATGTACTTAAATTAAATGATAACACAGCCTGAGTAAAAAATTTTGTCTTATTTCAGTTCCAGACATATCATTACTATTAAACATGAGATGGCAAACTAAAGGTTTTAAAAAGTCCTGAATAACTGGTAAGCATTTTGATTTATTAGGTAAGCTCTAAATTATTTATTTATGGTATTTGTGCAAATGAAATTACAGTCGGTATGTTATAAATATGCTTATATGAAAACTGTTGCTATGGTCTTGCTATTAAATGAAAAGGCTTGGTTACTGATCTTTTCGACTCAACATTTTGAGTTAAATCTTGCGGCAACTGATTCTCATGTAACACTGCAAACTCTATTTAGCACTATTTTGATCTGTCGTTATTTAATGACGCCATAATACGTGTGAGTTCACAATGTTTCCTATAATACCTCATGTGGATTTCTCACTGAGAAAGGGTTTTCACTAAAATACATGTAAAAAGCCTTTTTTTCTCAAATAGAATTATGTGAATGGACAAGTTTTGAAAATTTGCACTTCATTGCACTCTAATTACATAATAAGAATGACTTTCCCAGTAGTTTTGAGGGGTTTTCATAGTATTATATACCAGATGTCTACTAGTAAGAATAGTTATTTTGGTTGTTTTTTTTTATGAAATCTACATTTTTGCATAATTTCTCTGTCAAAATGCACTTTAAGACACAGGAAAATGTTATGGAATGCTTTAACAGGGTCTGTATATTGTAATTTAAGGTTATCATCAGAAGTTTTGTCCTTGTTTTGACTAGTAAAGGTATACTGGAAGAAATTAATTATACATACACGTTGTATTAAAAATAAATGAATATAGCGATAAAAGTGTCATTGCCATATAGTGCTGAAACAACTTTATTTTTTTTCAGAAATGGACAAAAATACACAGATTTATTCAGAATGTCATACCGATGAAGATCACCTAAAAATATTTGGAAAAATCAGAACTATGGATTTCAATATGGGACAATACCCCTAATGCGCCTTGAAATGAGGAACACAAAAGTCACGTGTAAACAAAAAATCTCTGTGTAGTGATATTTGACACATTTCTATGATAAACAAATGACTGAGATGAACCATTAGTGTTAATTTAGAAAGTAGGGGAACACAGAATAAATGTGTAAAAACCATGGAGCTATTAAATGTGTTCAAAGTATTAAAATTTCAAAGAACTTATTGTGTTAAAAATGGGATTTTTTACCATGAGGAGCCACATCGCAAAAGGATTCTCGGGGTTTGCTAAATTACGGAAAAATGAATCACACTTCGTACCCCGAAAATTTAACCACATATGTAAAAATGTCTCAGCTTCGAAACAAGCCATCATACATATACAAGTTTACGATATGGGCTGAGCAACTGAAGAAAACGTTACCATTACGGCCTATGGAGAAACAATTGCGCATATTGCCCCATCTTCTAAGACAAGATCCAGAGATATCTTAAGATAATTTCACCTTGTACACCACAGAAAATTGTGAAAATGATGGTTAGTAGTTTTTTATTTATACCTAGTTATCATAAATGATTTAAGATAAATATTATTGATAAAGAACAGCAAAAATTCAATGAATTTTTCGCTTTTAAAATCGTTACTGGCACGGGGCTGAACACTTTTTTTAGGCACAATCATAACTTTGTTTACCCCGAGAGATCCGAAAGGAATTGTTTATTCAATTGAAAAAGGCAGGAAAACTTACATGTAATATGAATTAATTGTAAGTAAACATGACACAATATAGTCTTTGTTATGTAATTATCACTCTGGTCTGCAGGAATAGCTGATAATCAAGGGAGATAACACACTTCACACGAGTAAAGTGAGATACATCATCACATGCTTTTATACAATGATTTGACCTTGGTCAGTAGATATCATATGCAAATAAACAGAAAAAAACCTTGTACATGTATTAAGAAAATCATGTATTACTATTGTTAATGCACACGAGCAAACACAAGATATTGTCATTTCTCAGTGAAAAAGGGGGAGGGCCAACCCTCTTGAAAACAATATTGCTATTCAACTACATGTATTAAGCTAGTTAGCTACTACCCATTGCTTCTAATATACACAGTTTAAATGAAGGTGGCTAAGCCACAAGGGAGAGGCATTTTTCTTTCTTTGTGATAAAACTTTCAAGAATTAGATTTTTCTCTCTCGATAATACTTATGTACTTAAATTAAATGATAACACAGCCGGAGTAAAAAATTTTGTCTTATTTCAGTTCCAGACATATCATTACTATTAAACATGAGATGGCAAACTAAAGGTTTTAAAAAGTCCTGAATAACTGGTAAGCATTTTGATTTATTAGGTAAGCTCTAAATTATTTATTTATGGTATTTGTGCAAATGAAATTACAGTCGGTATGTTATAAATATGCTTATATGAAAACTGTTGCTATGGTCTTGCTATTAAATGAAAAGGCTTGGTTACTGATCTTTTCGACTCAACATTTTGAGTTAAATCTTGCGGCAACTGATTCTCATGTAACACTGCAAACTCTATTTAGCACTATTTTGATCTGTCGTTATTTAATGACGCCATAATACGTGTGATGTCACAATGTTTCCTATAATACCTCATGTGGATTTCTCACTGAGAAAGGGTTTTCACTAAAATACATGTAAAAAGCCTTTTTTTCTCAAATAGAATTATGTGAATGGACAAGTTTTGAAAATTTGCACTTCATTGCACTCTAATTACATAATAAGAATGACTTTCCCAGTAGTTTTGAGGGGTTTTCATAGTATTATATACCAGATGTCTACTAGTAAGAATAGTTATTTTGGTTGGTTTTTTTTATGAAATCTACATTTTTGCATAATTTCTCTGTCAAAATGCACTTTAAGACACAGGAAAATGTTATGGAATGCTTTAACAGGGTCTGTATATTGTAATTTAAGGTTATCATCAGAAGTTTTGTCCTTGTTTTGACTAGTAAAGGTATACTGGAAGAAATTAATTATACATACACGTTGTATTAAAAATAAATGAATATAGCGATAAAAGTGTCATTGCCATATAGTGCTGAAACAACTTTATTTTTTTTCAGAAATGGACAAAAATACACAGATTTATTCAGAATGTCATACCGATGAAGATCACCTAAAAATATTTGGAAAAATCAGAACTATGGATTTCAATATGGGACAATACCCCTAATGCGCCTTGAAATGAGGAACACAAAAGTCACGTGTAAACAAAAAATCTCTGTGTAGTGATATTTGACACATTTCTATGATAAACAAATGACTGAGATGAACCATTAGTGTTAATTTAGAAAGTAGGGGAACACAGAATAAATGTGTAAAAACCATGGAGCTATTAAATGTGTTCAAAGTATTAAAATTTCAAAGAACTTATTGTGTTAAAAATGGGATTTTTTACCATGAGGAGCCACATCGCAAAAGGATTCTCGGGGTTTGCTAAATTACGGAAAAATGAATCACACTTCGTACCCCGAAAATTTAACCACATATGTAAAAATGTCTCAGCTTCGAAACAAGCCATCATACATATACAAGTTTACGATATGGGCTGAGCAACTGAAGAAAACGTTACCATTACGGCCTATGGAGAAACAATTGCGCATATTGCCCCATCTTCTAAGACAAGATCCAGAGATATCTTAAGATAATTTCACCTTGTACACCACAGAAAATTGTGAAAATGATGGTTAGTAGTTTTTTATTTATACCTAGTTATCATAAATGATTTAAGATAAATATTATTGATAAAGAACAGCAAAAATTCAATGAATTTTTCGCTTTTAAAATCGTTACTGGCACGGGGCTGAACACTTTTTTTAGGCACAATCATAACTTTGTTTACCCCGAGAGATCCGAAAGGAATTGTTTATTCAATTGAAAAAGGCAGGAAAACTTACATGTAATATGAATTAATTGTAAGTAAACATGACACAATATAGTCTTTGTTATGTAATTATCACTCTGGTCTGCAGGAATAGCTGATAATCAAGGGAGATAACACACTTCACACGAGTAAAGTGAGATACATCATCACATGCTTTTATACAATGATTTGACCTTGGTCAGTAGATATCATATGCAAATAAACAGAAAAAAACCTTGTACATGTATTAAGAAAATCATGTATTACTATTGTTAATGCACACGAGCAAACACAAGATATTGTCATTTCTCAGTGAAAAAGGGGGAGGGCCAACCCTCTTGAAAACAATATTGCTATTCAACTACATGTATTAAGCTAGTTAGCTACTACCCATTGCTTCTAATATACACAGTTTAAATGAAGGTGGCTAAGCCACAAGGGAGAGGCATTTTTCTTTCTTTGTGATAAAACTTTCAAGAATTAGATTTTTCTCTCTCGATAATACTTATGTACTTAAATTAAATGATAACACAGCCTGAGTAAAAAATTTTGTCTTATTTCAGTTCCAGACATATCATTACTATTAAACATGAGATGGCAAACTAAAGGTTTTAAAAAGTCCTGAATAACTGGTAAGCATTTTGATTTATTAGGTAAGCTCTAAATTATTTATTTATGGTATTTGTGCAAATGAAATTACAGTCGGTATGTTATAAATATGCTTATATGAAAACTGTTGCTATGGTCTTGCTATTAAATGAAAAGGCTTGGTTACTGATCTTTTCGACTCAACATTTTGAGTTAAATCTTGCGGCAACTGATTCTCATGTAACACTGCAAACTCTATTTAGCACTATTTTGATCTGTCGTTATTTAATGACGCCATAATACGTGTGATGTCACAATGTTTCCTATAATACCTCATGTGGATTTCTCACTGAGAAAGGGTTTTCACTAAAATACATGTAAAAAGCCTTTTTTTCTCAAATAGAATTATGTGAATGGACAAGTTTTGAAAATTTGCACTTCATTGCACTCTAATTACATAATAAGAATGACTTTCCCAGTAGTTTTGAGGGGTTTTCATAGTATTATATACCAGATGTCTACTAGTAAGAATAGTTATTTTGGTTGTTTTTTTTTATGAAATCTACATTTTTGCATAATTTCTCTGTCAAAATGCACTTTAAGACACAGGAAAATGTTATGGAATGCTTTAACAGGGTCTGTATATTGTAATTTAAGGTTATCATCAGAAGTTTTGTCCTTGTTTTGACTAGTAAAGGTATACTGGAAGAAATTAATTATACATACACGTTGTATTAAAAATAAATGAATATAGCGATAAAAGTGTCATTGCCATATAGTGCTGAAACAACTTTATTTTTTTTCAGAAATGGACAAAAATACACAGATTTATTCAGAATGTCATACCGATGAAGATCACCTAAAAATATTTGGAAAAATCAGAACTATGGATTTCAATATGGGACAATACCCCTAATGCGCCTTGAAATGAGGAACACAAAAGTCACGTGTAAACAAAAAATCTCTGTGTAGTGATATTTGACACATTTCTATGATAAACAAATGACTGAGATGAACCATTAGTGTTAATTTAGAAAGTAGGGGAACACAGAATAAATGTGTAAAAACCATGGAGCTATTAAATGTGTTCAAAGTATTAAAATTTCAAAGAACTTATTGTGTTAAAAATGGGATTTTTTACCATGAGGAGCCACATCGCAAAAGGATTCTCGGGGTTTGCTAAATTACGGAAAAATGAATCACACTTCGTACCCCGAAAATTTAACCACATATGTAAAAATGTCTCAGCTTCGAAACAAGCCATCATACATATACAAGTTTACGATATGGGCTGAGCAACTGAAGAAAACGTTACCATTACGGCCTATGGAGAAACAATTGCGCATATTGCCCCATCTTCTAAGACAAGATCCAGAGATATCTTAAGATAATTTCACCTTGTACACCACAGAAAATTGTGAAAATGATGGTTAGTAGTTTTTTATTTATACCTAGTTATCATAAATGATTTAAGATAAATATTATTGATAAAGAACAGCAAAAATTCAATGAATTTTTCGCTTTTAAAATCGTTACTGGCACGGGGCTGAACACTTTTTTTAGGCACAATCATAACTTTGTTTACCCCGAGAGATCCGAAAGGAATTGTTTATTCAATTGAAAAAGGCAGGAAAACTTACATGTAATATGAATTAATTGTAAGTAAACATGACACAATATAGTCTTTGTTATGTAATTATCACTCTGGTCTGCAGGAATAGCTGATAATCAAGGGAGATAACACACTTCACACGAGTAAAGTGAGATACATCATCACATGCTTTTATACAATGATTTGACCTTGGTCAGTAGATATCATATGCAAATAAACAGAAAAAAACCTTGTACATGTATTAAGAAAATCATGTATTACTATTGTTAATGCACACGAGCAAACACAAGATATTGTCATTTCTCAGTGAAAAAGGGGGAGGGCCAACCCTCTTGAAAACAATATTGCTATTCAACTACATGTATTAAGCTAGTTAGCTACTACCCATTGCTTCTAATATACACAGTTTAAATGAAGGTGGCTAAGCCACAAGGGAGAGGCATTTTTCTTTCTTTGTGATAAAACTTTCAAGAATTAGATTTTTCTCTCTCGATAATACTTATGTACTTAAATTAAATGATAACACAGCCTGAGTAAAAAATTTTGTCTTATTTCAGTTCCAGACATATCATTACTATTAAACATGAGATGGCAAACTAAAGGTTTTAAAAAGTCCTGAATAACTGGTAAGCATTTTGATTTATTAGGTAAGCTCTAAATTATTTATTTATGGTATTTGTGCAAATGAAATTACAGTCGGTATGTTATAAATATGCTTATATGAAAACTGTTGCTATGGTCTTGCTATTAAATGAAAAGGCTTGGTTACTGATCTTTTCGACTCAACATTTTGAGTTAAATCTTGCGGCAACTGATTCTCATGTAACACTGCAAACTCTATTTAGCACTATTTTGATCTGTCGTTATTTAATGACGCCATAATACGTGTGATGTCACAATGTTTCCTATAATACCTCATGTGGATTTCTCACTGAGAAAGGGTTTTCACTAAAATACATGTAAAAAGCCTTTTTTTCTCAAATAGAATTATGTGAATGGACAAGTTTTGAAAATTTGCACTTCATTGCACTCTAATTACATAATAAGAATGACTTTCCCAGTAGTTTTGAGGGGTTTTCATAGTATTATATACCAGATGTCTACTAGTAAGAATAGTTATTTTGGTTGTTTTTTTTTATGAAATCTACATTTTTGCATAATTTCTCTGTCAAAATGCACTTTAAGACACAGGAAAATGTTATGGAATGCTTTAACAGGGTCTGTATATTGTAATTTAAGGTTATCATCAGAAGTTTTGTCCTTGTTTTGACTAGTAAAGGTATACTGGAAGAAATTAATTATACATACACGTTGTATTAAAAATAAATGAATATAGCGATAAAAGTGTCATTGCCATATAGTGCTGAAACAACTTTATTTTTTTTCAGAAATGGACAAAAATACACAGATTTATTCAGAATGTCATACCGATGAAGATCACCTAAAAATATTTGGAAAAATCAGAACTATGGATTTCAATATGGGACAATACCCCTAATGCGCCTTGAAATGAGGAACACAAAAGTCACGTGTAAACAAAAAATCTCTGTGTAGTGATATTTGACACATTTCTATGATAAACAAATGACTGAGATGAACCATTAGTGTTAATTTAGAAAGTAGGGGAACACAGAATAAATGTGTAAAAACCATGGAGCTATTAAATGTGTTCAAAGTATTAAAATTTCAAAGAACTTATTGTGTTAAAAATGGGATTTTTTACCATGAGGAGCCACATCGCAAAAGGATTCTCGGGGTTTGCTAAATTACGGAAAAATGAATCACACTTCGTACCCCGAAAATTTAACCACATATGTAAAAATGTCTCAGCTTCGAAACAAGCCATCATACATATACAAGTTTACGATATGGGCTGAGCAACTGAAGAAAACGTTACCATTACGGCCTATGGAGAAACAATTGCGCATATTGCCCCATCTTCTAAGACAAGATCCAGAGATATCTTAAGATAATTTCACCTTGTACACCACAGAAAATTGTGAAAATGATGGTTAGTAGTTTTTTATTTATACCTAGTTATCATAAATGATTTAAGATAAATATTATTGATAAAGAACAGCAAAAATTCAATGAATTTTTCGCTTTTAAAATCGTTACTGGCACGGGGCTGAACACTTTTTTTAGGCACAATCATAACTTTGTTTACCCCGAGAGATCCGAAAGGAATTGTTTATTCAATTGAAAAAGGCAGGAAAACTTACATGTAATATGAATTAATTGTAAGTAAACATGACACAATATAGTCTTTGTTATGTAATTATCACTCTGGTCTGCAGGAATAGCTGATAATCAAGGGAGATAACACACTTCACACGAGTAAAGTGAGATACATCATCACATGCTTTTATACAATGATTTGACCTTGGTCAGTAGATATCATATGCAAATAAACAGAAAAAAACCTTGTACATGTATTAAGAAAATCATGTATTACTATTGTTAATGCACACGAGCAAACACAAGATATTGTCATTTCTCAGTGAAAAAGGGGGAGGGCCAACCCTCTTGAAAACAATATTGCTATTCAACTACATGTATTAAGCTAGTTAGCTACTACCCATTGCTTCTAATATACACAGTTTAAATGAAGGTGGCTAAGCCACAAGGGAGAGGCATTTTTCTTTCTTTGTGATAAAACTTTCAAGAATTAGATTTTTCTCTCTCGATAATACTTATGTACTTAAATTAAATGATAACACAGCCTGAGTAAAAATTTTTGTCTTATTTCAGTTCCAGACATATCATTACTATTAAACATGAGATGGCAAACTAAAGGTTTTAAAAAGTCCTGAATAACTGGTAAGCATTTTGATTTATTAGGTAAGCTCTAAATTATTTATTTATGGTATTTGTGCAAATGAAATTACAGTCGGTATGTTATAAATATGCTTATATGAAAACTGTTGCTATGGTCTTGCTATTAAATGAAAAGGCTTGGTTACTGATCTTTTCGACTCAACATTTTGAGTTAAATCTTGCGGCAACTGATTCTCATGTAACACTGCAAACTCTATTTAGCACTATTTTGATCTGTCGTTATTTAATGACGCCATAATACGTGTGATGTCACAATGTTTCCTATAATACCTCATGTGGATTTCTCACTGAGAAAGGGTTTTCACTAAAATACATGTAAAAAGCCTTTTTTTCTCAAATAGAATTATGTGAATGGACAAGTTTTGAAAATTTGCACTTCATTGCACTCTAATTACATAATAAGAATGACTTTCCCAGTAGTTTTGAGGGGTTTTCATAGTATTATATACCAGATGTCTACTAGTAAGAATAGTTATTTTGGTTGTTTTTTTTTTATGAAATCTACATTTTTGCATAATTTCTCTGTCAAAATGCACTTTAAGACACAGGAAAATGTTATGGAATGCTTTAACAGGGTCTGTATATTGTAATTTAAGGTTATCATCAGAAGTTTTGTCCTTGTTTTGACTAGTAAAGGTATACTGGAAGAAATTAATTATACATACACGTTGTATTAAAAATAAATGAATATAGCGATAAAAGTGTCATTGCCATATAGTGCTGAAACAACTTTATTTTTTTTCAGAAATGGACAAAAATACACAGATTTATTCAGAATGTCATACCGATGAAGATCACCTAAAAATATTTGGAAAAATCAGAACTATGGATTTCAATATGGGACAATACCCCTAATGCGCCTTGAAATGAGGAACACAAAAGTCACGTGTAAACAAAAAATCTCTGTGTAGTGATATTTGACACATTTCTATGATAAACAAATGACTGAGATGAACCATTAGTGTTAATTTAGAAAGTAGGGGAACACAGAATAAATGTGTAAAAACCATGGAGCTATTAAATGTGTTCAAAGTATTAAAATTTCAAAGAACTTATTGTGTTAAAAATGGGATTTTTTACCATGAGGAGCCACATCGCAAAAGGATTCTCGGGGTTTGCTAAATTACGGAAAAATGAATCACACTTCGTACCCCGAAAATTTAACCACATATGTAAAAATGTCTCAGCTTCGAAACAAGCCATCATACATATACAAGTTTACGATATGGGCTGAGCAACTGAAGAAAACGTTACCATTACGGCCTATGGAGAAACAATTGCGCATATTGCCCCATCTTCTAAGACAAGATCCAGAGATATCTTAAGATAATTTCACCTTGTACACCACAGAAAATTGTGAAAATGATGGTTAGTAGTTTTTTATTTATACCTAGTTATCATAAATGATTTAAGATAAATATTATTGATAAAGAACAGCAAAAATTCAATGAATTTTTCGCTTTTAAAATCGTTACTGGCACGGGGCTGAACACTTTTTTTAGGCACAATCATAACTTTGTTTACCCCGAGAGATCCGAAAGGAATTGTTTATTCAATTGAAAAAGGCAGGAAAACTTACATGTAATATGAATTAATTGTAAGTAAACATGACACAATATAGTCTTTGTTATGTAATTATCACTCTGGTCTGCAGGAATAGCTGATAATCAAGGGAGATAACACACTTCACACGAGTAAAGTGAGATACATCATCACATGCTTTTATACAATGATTTGACCTTGGTCAGTAGATATCATATGCAAATAAACAGAAAAAAACCTTGTACATGTATTAAGAAAATCATGTATTACTATTGTTAATGCACACGAGCAAACACAAGATATTGTCATTTCTCAGTGAAAAAGGGGGAGGGCCAACCCTCTTGAAAACAATATTGCTATTCAACTACATGTATTAAGCTAGTTAGCTACTACCCATTGCTTCTAATATACACAGTTTAAATGAAGGTGGCTAAGC
>NW_027268465.1:0-24286 GCF_963676685.1 Mytilus edulis | reverse complement strand
TATTTTCATTCCGATTGAAAGATCTTTCCTTTGACAAAATAACCCGGACGATACCAAGTTTCACTGAAATCTTCTTTCAGGCAGAATATAGTGACTGTGTAAGTAAGGTCGTTATTTTCTTTGATTAAAATGCAAACTATAACTTATTTAAACATTTTATTCGTTGAAAATTGTATTGGGTGTATTGGGTTTTGTTGCATAATTTTGATTTTGTTTTTTAAAATTTTGATATCCAAAAGGTTTATGGTAGAGACAATCAATTCTTCAATTTTTAGACTAAAATACAAAAAAGCGGCGTCGACTTTCGAAACAAATAATGTAAAGCTTTGCTATTTTTCAGTTTTAGTTTGAAACCCGTATTTTTTCTCAATCGATTTATGAATTTCTAACAGCGGTATGCTACTGTTGCCTTTATTTCGTTATCAAATGATAAAATGACTAAATTGTCTCATTTCTATAAAATAACAGTCATTTACTTTAGTATGGAGTGGGGGTATGATATTTGAAAAAACAACTAGTTGAATAGATAGTTATAAACGGTTGAAAATATAATCAAGAAAAAAAGACCAAAACATAGCATCATCCTTTCATAATCTTAAGTTGATACAATAAATTTATTACACATTAACTTTTTATTTTCATGCACCATGACAATCTACGAAATTATCTTTACAAGCAGCTACTGTTAATGTAGAATGTATATTTGTTTTGTAACTAAATGATGATATTAAGTTTCACGGGGTGTCAGAATTGCAAAAAGAAAGACCTTCTTCGATTTGATCAAACACTACACCCTTAAGTGTGCTTTACGTCAGCACAAACACTTACCTTGTACTGTCAAAACAAATATTATCACTAAGGCTGATTTGCAAGTAGTTTCTTATTAAACAAAACAGTAAAATTATCACTTGATACCTCATTTTAAATAAATAAGAGGTAAACCAATATTCGGAAATTCACTTAGATATATGTTTGAGATGATTGAGGAAGGATTCCCCGAGTGATGCTATATGAAGTATATATACTAATCATAATATGCGCATGTAGATGTACATGATGTAGGATCGGTCACAACGGATGCTGCTACTTACAATTTTTGCATGTTAACTGCGTAATAAAATAATATTTTTGTATATTTAATGAACTAAACTAAGTCTATCACATACTACATAGCTGTCAATACTATATTCCTTACCAGTGCTTTAGAAGAATTTACATTGTGTTGATATGTTAGTATAAGCTCTGTATTGAATATAATAGAGATGCAGAATAACAAAATATAGTATGACTTTAATCCGCCCAGTAGCAAAACTACAATTGCATGAACTTACAAAGATTAAACAGGAAACTGGCTCGGACGTCGCCCAGTATAAAAAGGTCCGAAACAGACGTCACCATGGACACGGTGTCGTCTGATATGGCAGGTGTCCCCTCATCACCAGACATGACAAATATCTCAAACACGACTCATTCAGATCATCGTCCTAGTGACAATAGCAATATTACACATATACAGCCATGTTCAGTTCTCCTTAATGACATTTTGGTTTTTGATGACACAGTATAACACTGTCGCATTTCAAAATGTGAGACCAAAGGCTGCAAAACATGTGCTATTTTTAATTACAGATGCTGAATTCACTAGCAATTTGACCAAGAAGTCATATTTTACCAGAAGTTACGATGATCTGAATTGTAAATCGATAAATGTGGTCTACGGATTAGAGTGCAACCTTTGCGGATTGGTATACGTCGGTGAAACGAAAGGAAGGCTAAACAAACGTATGTGCGGTCATAGATCAGACATTAACCTCAATGCTAACGACATTCTATACCAGCATTTCAATCAGCCCGATCATTCCATCGTTTCTATGACAGTTCGCATTATCGAAAAGATATACCATAGCTCTAACAATCCTAATCTTTCAACGACTCTCCGTAGACAAAAAGAAGACTACTGGATTAGACAATTGGGAACTGCAACACCGTATGGCTGCAATGACAAAATTGATGGTATAGGTATTCTATCTAGTCCTTCGTGTAACTCGGTGAATGTGATGAATATTTTCAACTCGACTCCTCGACGTAGACGCAGTCATGGTCATCGTCATTATACATCACCTTCTCTGCATGATGTCTCTATTAATGACTTGTTGTCATTCATACAAAAGCCGTTAGGTATTCATCACATTCGCACGAAGCTTTATTCATTACCCCTTTCAAAACTTCATTCTCTGTTCAATTTATGTTTGGAATCCACTGTTACAAACCCTCATTCAAACCAATACAAACTTCAAGCTATAATTTCGGTTATTGCAAGTCACAGACTTTTCAAGCCAGTTCGCATTGGAAAAGATGAAAAAGAGAAAAGATCTTTTCTAAATCTTTCCTTTGCCAACAAAGGTCTCGATGGCGTCAACCTAGGCAATATCCTTCATCATAAATTGGTTCAATCGAAAATACCTCCTTATTTCAAAGACCAGTCTGTACCAATAATTTCTTATACCTAAACCAAACCTATTGCAACTAAAATTTTCAATTACAAACGCGTTTTGCAGAATCTCGATATTGACGACTTCAAGTCTAAACCTCCTGCTTGCACTTGTGCTAGTTCCCAATTCATATATAATCCTGCTGGCCACGTTATTACCGGTGACCTTAACATTGTTAATAACACTTCTCTACGAAATGTGTTATCGAAAGGTCCGAAATATCGTGAGCCTAAATCCATCAATTGGAAATACAAGTTTAAAATTTTGATGGACTCAGTCGAGGATTATGCCAGGCAATGGGCTAAACGTGAAAAGGAAGACGTAGACACTCTATCCGAATGGATTAAGGCAGTGAGGTCGTTAATACAAATCAGAATCAAGAAACTGAATGGGTCCATCAATGCCCATGCTACGTCAATCTTTAAAGACCTAAATTTTGATTAACACTTATCCGACCTCCATGATAAATATGTTGTTGTCCCCGCAGACAAAGCCCCAAATAACATCGCTTTTGTCTGTAAAAGTCACTACATTAATTGCTTGATAAAAGAATTAGGTATAGACAATTCACTTGGAAACTCAACATATACCCTCACGACACTTACCAAAGAGGAAATCCTGGATAATCATAGGTCTGTTCTTTGTTCCTTTGGTATTTCAACCAAAGATGAAGAACTGGATCTTCCATCACTGTATTGGATACCTAAACTACATAAGTGTCCTTACAAACAACGGTATATTGCTGGGTCTTCCAAGTGCTCCACGAAACCTCTTTCTAAATTATTAACATCTATTTTATCAGCAATCAAAGACGGGCTTCAAAGTTATTGTGAAACTGCCTATTCTAGAGGTGGCGTGAATCAGATGTGGATACTTAAAAATTCCAAAGATCTTTTAGAGTACATACAATCTAACTCTCTTTCATCTTGTAACAGTATCAAAACATTTGACTTTTCTACTCTTTATACAAGTATTCCACATTCCAAACTAAAAGACAAATTAAAAGAGTTGGTATTACTTTGCTTCATAAAAAAAGAATGGCCAACGTAGATACAAGTATCTTGTCTTACGGAGGGATAAATCATACTTTGTAAAGAATCACTCTGATTCAAACAAAAAATTCTCTGAAACCGATATTATCAAGATGCTTGATTTCTTGATTGACAACATATTTGTAACGTTCGGAGGACGTGTTTTTCAACAGACTGTCGGCCTCCCAATGGGAACAAACTGTGCCCTCTACTTGCCGACTTGTTTCTTTATTATTATGTGGCTGACTTCATGCAGGAACTTCTTAGGAAGAAAGATAAGAAAGTTAGCAATATCCTTTAACTCTACTTTCCGCTATATAGATGACGTTCTTTCACTAAACAATTCAAAATTTGGTGACTATGTGGAACGCATCTATCCCATCGAATTGGAGATCAAGGATACTACAGATACAGTTAAGTCGGCTTCATATCTTGACTTACATCTAGAAATTGACAATGAGGGTCGGTTGAAAACAAAACTTTACGACAAAAGAGATGATTTCAGCTTTCCAATTGTGAACTTTCCATTTCTAAGTAGCAACATTCCAGCAGCACCTGCATACGGGGTATATATCTCCCAATTGATACGATATTCCCGTGCTTCCATTTCCTATCATGATTTTCTTGATAGAGGGTTACTGCTCACAAGGAAGCTATTAAACCAAGAGTTCCAAATGGTTAGTTGAAATCATCCCTTCGTAAATTTTACGGACGCCATCACGAGTTGGTTGACCGTTATGGAATAACCGTTTCACAAATGATATCGGATATGTTCCTTACGTCGTAACTACAATCCCCCTCCCTTTCATGAATGTGACTTACCGAATTAGACTATTTACCGGATTTGTAATCACATAAGCAACACGACGGGTGCCACATGTGGAGCAGGATCTGCTTACCTTTCCGGAGCACCTGAGATCACCCCTAGTTTTTGGTGGGGTTCGTGTTGTTTATTCTTTAGTTTTCTATGTTGTGTCATGTGTACTATTGTTTTTCTGTTTGTCTTTTTCATTTTTAGCCATGGCGTTGTCAGTTTGTTTTAGATTTATGAGTTTGACTGTCCCTTTGGTATCTTTCGTCCCTCTTTTAATGACCTTTAATGATATTTTGGTGAATGAATAATTCTGCTGATTTATGATATTGATATATAATATGCCTGAAAAATATAAATACGAGCAGTTTTGAATAAAATGTAAAAATATTTGTCTATATAAACCATGAGATATGATTTTTAGTAATGGTTCAGCTTTATACTTGGCAATCTAATCATTTTGATCTGAGCGTCACTGATGAGTCTTATTTAGACGAAACGCGCGTCAGGCGTATCAAATTATAAACCGTGTACCTATCAGTAGACTTGAGGAATACTATTCAAATTATGATTTCAACTTGTACACAAGTTAATAAAGGAATTTAAAGTATACCAATTCAATCATAAACTTAAAATTGCACTCAAAATTTGTGTTATATCTTTCCAAATTAATTGAAGATTTGTAAAAAAAACCAAACAGAAATGTAATGAATTTTATAGCGATTTTGTTTACGTGCAAGCTTAATGTGATGTTGAAAATACCTATGATGAAATTAAAATAGGGAACATACATAAGTCAGGTAAACAATGGCAGACTAAAGTAATATATCTTCTACTTCTGCTCAAAAAGATGGAATTGACAACTCAAACCTTCATTTCGAGACGATATTATCACCAGTCGACTGAAATTTCTTGAAACCAACATTCAATGCATGTATATAAAGTTGTACAAATGTAAATAATTAGTGAAAACAAAAATAGTAAGAACATTTGTTCGGTCGTTGTTATCCTTTGGCAGTATACGAAGTGGTAAATATTGACGAACTAATCGTGTACATGTATTTCAATCTTGTTTCCTGTGTAGTATTACGAGAGAAAAAAATGATAGCATGTGGCCCTATATAACATTAAAAGTGTTCATGTAAGGTAAACCTTGAGTTATGTATTGGAAACATTATACCATGCTATCGATTTTAGACTCATAGCAATCGAAATATCATATGACACTACAATCAATGTAATTAAGTGCCCTATAATTAATTTGTCTCTTGAAGAGAATAAACGGTTTATACGTCAAATATGGTGAAATTTCTCTTTTGGAAAGATGCATATGACATCAAGAGCAGGAATCTGAAAGGCGGAGGTTTAAAATTGATTTAATATATTCAATGTTATTTTACTTAAGGGGGCTCGTGGGTCTAAACCATTTTTATTTTGAATAAGGTTTCGCTCTTTTTTTCTATAAATAAACTTTATCCTATACTAAAACAGAAAATTTAAAGAAAATTATGGGGTCACCGTTCATTTCAGCTCACAATCTGCCTTTGAAAGAAGCATGCATTTCTGTTAAGGTACCTTTTTTCTGTTAAAATTACAGGAGAAAAAAGGTAAAATCGAAATAAAAAAAGAACCTAATTACAGAAATTGCTTAAATTTCACAATAGTTTAGTTTAAGTATATATAAAAAAGAAGATGTGGTATGATTGCCAATGAGACAACTATCCAAACAAGACAAAAATGACACAGACATTAACAACTATAGGTCACCGTACGGCCTTCAACAATGAGCAAAGCCCATACCACATAGTCAGCTATAATAGGCCAGGATAAGACAATGTAAAACAATTCAAACGAGAAAACTTACGGCCTTATTTATGTAAACAAATGTTCATTTGAAAAAAATAATAAAAATATAGGTTATCGATGAGTTATGAGGTATTTTAATTGTTATGCCAAGAATATTTGATTTTTTTCAACAAAGGCAGATAATTTGGAGCTTTTTCAATGATATAAACATTTTAAAAGTCATCTGGGCCAAAACGAATTGATTCTTTTTGTTGATTTTTGTATCATTTCATAAAAGTAACAACTAATAGTGAAATAAATAAAATGTGTAATGAATAAAACCAAATGTTTCAATTTTTGCTGATTTGTTTGTATCGTCGAGCCTCCTTCAGGGGGCTCCCGGGTATACATTTTTTTTTCAATAGAGGATTTCGATATATTTTTTCTATAAATGAACTTTATCATATACTCAATAGAAAAATGAAGTAAAAAATGGAGTCACGGTTCATTAAAGCTCACAATCTGGCTCCGAAAGAAGCATACATTTTTGTTAATGTAATTTTTTTCTGTTGAACTAATAGAAATAAACTCATCATAGATACCAGCACTAAATTTTGTATATACACCAGACACGCGTTTTGTCTACAAAAGACTCATCAGTGACCCTCGAATTAAAAAAAAAGTTAAAAATGCCAAATAAAGTACGAAGTTGAAAAGCATAGGAAATAGAGGTAATATCGGAATAAAAAAAGAACTAAACTACAGAAATCGCTTAAAGTTTACAATTATTTAGTTTAAATACAGCTTATTTGAAAACAATAATAAAAAATATAGGTCACCGATGACTTAAAAAAGATATTTGAATTCTTATTCAAAGAAATTGCATTTTTGCACCAAACGGAGATAATTTATAGCTTTTTTTTAATGATATAAACATTTTAAAAGTCATCTGGGGCCAAACTGAATCGATTTGTTTGGGTTGAATTTTGTACCATATCATAAAGTAATAACTAAATAATCTCGTTTGAATTGTTTTACATGGTCTTATTGGGGCCTATTATAGCTTACTATGCGGCATGGGCGTTGCTCATTGTTGAAGGCCATACGGTGACCTATAGTTGTTAATGTCTGTGTCATTTTGGTCTTTTGTGGATAGTTGTCTTATTGGCAATCATACCAAATCTTCTTTTTTATATCATCATAGATACCAGGACTAAATATTTTATATACGCCAGACGCGCTTTTTCGTCTACTAAAGACTCATCAGTGACGCTCGAAACCAAAATAGTTAAAAAGGCCAAAAAAAGTACGAAGTTGAAGAGCATTGAGGACCAAAATTTCTAAAAGTGTTGCCAAATTCAGCTTAAGTAATCTATGCCTGAGGTAGAAAAGCCTTATAGTGTAATGAAAAAAAAATAATGTTTAATTTTGTGCTGAAATTTTTGTACCTGCGAGATTCTTTAATCATGTTAATTTCACTAACATTTTCAAAAAGACAAACCTTGATATATGCAAAACTCCAATTAAAAAAACAAACACTATTTCAAGTTATTATTGGTAGTTCTTTACTTTTAAAGTCAAGATTGTATTTGCTGCCTGCGTGAACATGATTTAGGCCGAAATTATGTGTCAGGAGATCTGATTTAAATGAAAAAAAAAACTAATAAAATCCGTTATTTTTCATGTTTCCGAGAATCAACATTGCAAGGTCTATAACACGTAATTCCAATAATGGCAACTTCTCCGTTTCTATCATTCTTGGGTCATTGACACCATAACTGTACCTTATTATATTAGCGCATACAAATTTCTCCACACGACCTTTTTTCTCAAGAATTTTGTAATTTGCGACCTTTGGAAAACGTCCAATGTAACTTAAAATAATAGACGTTCTGAAATGTTTGGAAGTATTCAATCAACTATCTTTTATACTGATCCAAATTTATCTTTGTGTGAGCTTTGATGCAAATGCTACATTCGATTAAATTTCGGTAAAAATTTAAGCATTTTATCAGCCATACTATTACAGAAAATGACGTATCAATGATAATTTATGGCGGCAAAGAAACACAAACTTCTTGGCTATTGATGTGATCGTGGACAATGTTTTCAATATTAACGGTTGTAGATAATTCCTCAAATATACCAAGCTTATAATTTAGTATACCAGTCGTGCGTTTTGTCAGTATATCAGTGGCGCTCATATCAAGGAAATAAAAGCATAACCTTTTCCGGGATTATGCAAAAGGATTAAATGGTAATAATATGCTGTCGTCATCTGAAACATATAAAACAAATGTTTCATATAATTCAACTGTTTTATTATTTGATTGCACAAAAAGTCGATTTGGTTTTCAATAACGTACATGATTTGTAAACAGATTACAAATATTTTATACAAATATGACTTGTCTTTTCTTTACAATCATATATTCATATATAATAGCACTAATAAACTGCAAAAATCCAAGCTATCTGTATGCAACTAATTTATTCCAAAAAGAACTGCATGCAGCATTGATGGTACTGGTATTCATTGTTAATACGTTATTGTTCTTAAATGTAATTTTGTAAACGTGTTCAATTCTATAGCAATACTCTATGATAGCATCAAGCGGTGGGTTTTTGAGGATTATGTAAACTATAACAATGTATGAAATGGTTCAAATATTGTTTTATCTAACAATGATAGCAGTATGCGTAGTTACATTAAAGGTGTTCTAGTCAATTTATAAGGAGTCGGTACTTTAAGGTTTCGTTTTTAACTAATAAATTGATGTTTTATTCAAGGACAATGATAAGGTAATCAAAGGATTTCGTCTTGCATGTATTACAGACGCATTATAATGTTAAATGACTTTGATTGACAGTCCTTAATTATGATCTATTACTGAACAAACAAAAGATTATGATTATCATCTGACTGAAAGAAAACATTTTAATTTTTGTGCTTATTGAATAACCTATCACTTTTATTGCATGCATTTATGTTGATCATTTATATAATGTCAATATGATTTTGTTCGATTAAATAATGTAAATATTGACGTTGTGAATTCAGATTTGGTAAATCTTTAGAAAAATGTTAGTTGGAGATTTAATGTTGTTGATAATTCCTCTTCGCGCACTTAACAAAATTAAATCTCCAACGAGAATTGTTGTAAAAAGAACCCTACAAAACAGACGAAAATTCGTAATTGAATGTTCCAAACTCAATCAAAGACTTAAACATGTTATACATGTACATGCATGAGGTCAATTTCTATCCAACGCAGCTCATATATTATGTAATATTATTGGGTATAAATTAGTTTGAATCAGTATCATTATTCATATATCGAGGACTTTACATTAGGGTATCTTTCAAATGCGACGAATTACATCCTGTTGGAAACCTACATGTATCTTTTTATAGAATCGAGGCTCTAAAGACCAACTTTTAACTTAAATGAGTCATCTTTTCTTGGTTGTGTCTAAAAATAAAATTGTAAAGACTTATGCACATAATACAGTAAACAATTATGTTTGATATAAATTGGTTAATCTATTGAACAAGATGGAAAATCGCTTCAAATATCATTTTATTGTCTAAACTCTCATGTGCATGTTTCACGTTTAGACACATGATGCTATTTCGCTTTTATTCAGTCTTTTTATAAAATCAATTCCTAGGGAAAAAAATAACACTGTTTATTAAAACAAATTCTGTATTTAACATAGTTTATAGAAACAAATTATGTCAAACTATAAATGGACAATGTCACGATCATTGAGACATCCCGGATTCATATGCATTGTATTGAGTGAAACAGGAAATAAATGTCCAATTGAATATGAAAACAATTAAAAAGGATGTGCCAAATCTTTACAAGTAGGTGTTCCATTCATTTTATTCTATACGAACTCGTACAAAAATCAGAATGAAAAATATAGATTTAAATACTTTTTAGAAATATTGCATATATTTTTCAACCTTAAATGATGATAGGATCTGTGAAATATTACAGAAAAAAAAAATTTACGAAACATATGCATCTTTTAAAATGACCACATTGGAAAATTTAGTATGTTGAACTCTAGTGAACGATTTTATCTTACCCTAATCTAATAGACAGCATATTTTCCAGATATCACAATTTTGTTTTTTATATTTAACGTACTGTTGAATTTTTATTTTTAGTTCTTTGCTGTATACATATTGGAATCACATTTTTCAGGTATATATCTTAAAAAGTTTGAAACGTTACATTAAGGTCAAAATCTTTGTTGAACAAAATGAAAAGTTCATGAACAACGATGTGCCTATTAAAAATAGTAACGATTCGATTCGTTACACAGGTTAGTTCAGATCAACGAGAAGCAATATGACTTTAAACGGAAGAACAAAAAAACACCAATAAATTCTCTGATTCTTTCTTTTTGTATGTGAATTCATCTGTTCTTTTAAAGTACAGACGTTACAATAAGTAATTACAATCGTATGATACAATAGCTTTGTATCCTCTTTATTTAACAATCAAAACTAAAATGTTAATTCATCTGATATATTGAACTTCGAAAAAACAAATATATAAAAAAAGAACCTTACAGAAAAATATTTCCATATCCATTCTTATACAGCATGTGTTTTTTTAAAGTTTTGGTTGTAATTGAAATTAATTAATCAGCCAATATGATGTAAATATACAATTAATGAATATGATGAAGTTCAACATAAATCATAGATACCAGGATGATATGTCTTTTGTGCTCGATTGTTTTGTATGTATTAGACTCATCAGTTACTCTTTTGAAAACGTTAAAAAGCCAATTACGAAGTTAAATAGCATTGACGATGCAAGATTCTGAAAGTGTTTTGCCATATAAAAAAAATCATTGTTTTGCACACTGTTAATTTAAACTTTGTTTACCGTATCAAGAATAATTAATGTGAACAAAGAAGTGCTGACTACTGGACGGATGATACCCTCAACTTCCAGCAGAAGTGGCATAGCCTTCGTGAAAACGAAAAAACTCCACCCAGTGGTTGTAAATTATCATCAGTCATAGATACCGGATTAGAACTTTGATATTAGCACCAGACGCACGTTTCGTCTACAATAGACTCATCAGTTACGCTCGATTCAAAAATGTTAAAAATGACAAATAAAACAAATGTAAGAATTTGAGGATCATTGAGGACCAAAATTTCCTAACAGCTCTGCCAAACACTTTGAAATACAGCCAAGGTTATCTTTTTCTGAGGTCAAAAAGCCCTAGTATTTCAAAAATTCAAGTTTTATAAACACTTAAGTTATTATGCTACAATTTTTATGTTGAAAAGCAATATTGATTATTTCTTTGATACAATTTTTTTCAAGTTCTCATTGGCAATGGTGGTTTCTTTGTAACATATGTATTTGATTTTATTGTGATTAAGATCATAACACAATATTGACTGCTGTACCCCTATTTTTGACATGTTTACAAAGATACGTCTGTTAGTTTTGTTTACGCATCGTTGGCAATATAATCGAATTTTATGTCATTGTCATATAAGTAAGGGGTTTAAGCAATATTTAGCTATAACACAATGTTTAATCACCATTTTCTACATAAGCAAATGCTTGTACAAAATCAGGAATATGACAGTTGGTGTGTTTGCGCTTTTCATTTTGTCATTTCATTTGCATGGAACGTTCCGTTTTATATTTTCCTCTGCGTTCGGTATTTTTGTAATTTGACCTCTTTTCGTACACTGCAATTTTTTAAATTCCATCAGCAAAATGGCTCTGATAATAAGTCTGATTACTAGATATACATTATATTTTGATTATTTTTTTTTCCCGTATTTATACTGTAATTTATCACGAGGTGGGTTCTGCTGAAGTGTCCCCGACCTTCTTCATCCAACGATTTGCCTTGCGTGCTTTTCGGGATTTTAAGATGATGGAGTCGATTCAAGGTTTACGTGATAAGAGCATACCACAATCATGTATGTTGTACTTGAGGCACATCACTAAAAATTTAGTATAAATGAATGTCCTATTCCGAAATAAACTAAAGTGATCACTTGAGAATTCAATATATTTCGATTACGGAAATTAAATTCATTTCCGGAAATACGAGTCAACACATGATTGCGGAGGAAATATCTGAACAATGGGAAATGTTTTTGTAGAATAACGTTAACAATAAAGTAAAGTAACAAATATCAATTCAAGTAAAAGACAAATCGAAAACCACTTTGACAATAGGGAAATACAAAGCGCAAACAAATCAAACGATTGGAAAACAATTGTCATATTCCTGATTAGGTACCGGCACTTCCTTATGTAGAAAAATGTTGAAAAATCATAGCTATCTAAATGTATCACTTTTTTGACAGTCGCGTAAAATTCCATTATATTGACAACAATGTTTAAAATAAACAAACATACATAATGGGTAAAAAAAGTAAAATATGGGTAGAACAGCAGTCAACATTTTGTTGTAATCTTCATCACTATAAAAACAAAGTCATTGTAACAAAACACAAAAACGAAAGAGAAAGACAAAAATACAAAGACCATGTTTTATAGTATTATAAAATGGATGTTTCAGAATATGTCTTTTACTGTTCAGCCCCCTTTTTTGTGATATCTATTTGACGTGGCTCTGTACTTATACGTCGTTTCATTGTGTTATGGAAACACATTGTATTCTAATCTTTCGTTTATGCTAATGTGCTTTCTCTATATGCCTTTTGGTATTTCGTTGTTACATTTGTATGATGTTGCTCATATCTTATAGATACCGTCTTTCTGTTATTGTGCTATGGTAAAAATTTTGTAAACTTGTCTTTCATTTTCGCTAATAGGCTTTGTCTATATGCTTTTTTGTGTTTTTATGACTGCTGTACCCCTATTTTTGACATTTTTGCTTATTATGCTTGCTCGTTTTCATCACACATCAATGTATATATATAGTTGAATTTTAGGTGAATGTATGTATAGTTGAATTTTAGGTGACTGTCATACAAACGAGAAGTTTTGATAGCTATTAAACCAGGTTTAATCCAATAATTTCTACTTAGCAAATGCATGTACCAGGTCACGAAGTTTTGTTTTATATATGACTAAAAAAAGATGTATGTATATTCCAATGAAAAAGCAACCTTATTTCATGAAAAATAAAAATCATATCGAGGGCAACAAACAGTATGCCAAGCTCTTAATCAAAAGAGTTATAAGAAACAGTCAAAGATGAAAAATAAATTGACAACTCCATTACTACAAAAGAAAAGGAAAAACAGACAAACAATAGTACACAAACGCCAAAATAGAAAGTTGAAGACTTAGCGACACGAACCCTACTCAAAACTCGGGTATATATAAGTTGATCTGGAAGAGTAAGTTAATCCTGCGTCACATGCGGCACCTGTAGTGTTGCTCATACTTATTTTTTCTGCTAAGATCCTCACTGAGTAGTTTCTTGCCTGTACGGTATTCCTGTTGGAGTGCATGTATGAGTTATGGATATTAAAAAAATGTACTTAAAGGTAACTAACTTGTTAATTTATTCTAATGACTGTATAATATACCAACCATTTAAATTAGGATTTTGCAATTACATATAATCATTCAACTATATAGACAATAATATTACATTGATTTGACGTATCAACGATATAAGGATGAGGCTTATACTGCAATCTAGAAGGTGTTAATGTTATTCATTTGATTTAAATATTGGTAAATATCCCCCTTTAAAAAGACCTCATACCTAGTGGAAACATATACAACACAATGAAATGTACATTACCTGTTGAAACAGACCGCAATTGATGGTGAACGAATTTGTTTTTAGCATGGACTAAGATATCAGCAATAAGCACAAAACCAAACGATTTATAGGTTTTTAAACAAAAAATATTAACAAGCGAAACATGTTTTTTTTTCTCCAAAAATTGTAAAAGAACGCTTCATTGTATACATTGGAAACAGGTTGACGAAGTCGTATGAATAATTAAATATATAGTTTCGGCAACTTCTTTTTAATATTAATGAGGAAAAGTGATATCGGGTCAGTGACTATATATGACTATATATGACATAGAAATATACAGTCAACGCATTTTGACTGCTGAAATAGAACAAGTGAGGCAGTATAAATGTTTTAATCTTCATGCAGAGAACAACATATATTGTTTAATTACAAGTTTGTTGATTCCACTTTAAAAGTCACCACACTGAACGATTGTTGATTAATTTTCTGCACATTGTCTTCATCAAACTGCTTACAAGATTCCATTTCATCACAATTGTTAATTGATATTTTAGATTCAGCATGCATATTTATGTAATCATGTAAATTGCCTGTTGTGATTTTAGATGAACAAGCATCCCCCAAAAAACTCTTATCATTTCCTGCTTTTGTTTCTGGAGACTTCTGGTTCTCATACGTGGGATTCGTTATATCCATTTCTTTCTGCAGCGGTTTATACACATTATAGTATGAATTACTGGTAGTATTTTCATCAAACCCTGCAGAACATTCGAAACCCTCATGAACCATCATTGGGATTTCATAACCATGTGATTTGTCTTGCCAGTTTTCCTGAAGTGGTTGATATATATTTTTATATGCTATAATATCTTGATTCACGACGTCTGAGTTGGACGAATTAGTTGAACTACAATCTGTCTGTGATATTCTATCTTGTAATTTATCACTTTCATCTTCTATTACGAAATACGGATCAAGATATCCTGTGTCGTCATGTTCACAACTTGTTGTAATAGAAAGTCTCTCCTGAGAAACACAATCAACAGTTTCGTAATGCGGTTCTTGTGGTGTTACGTTTGAAGCTGTCGTGTCAAAGGTTAATGGATTTTCGTCGATCTCATCATAGACGCCAATATATGGAGCGGGTCCTAAAGGTTCTAATATCGCGCCTTCATTTATGATTCTTGATTTAACAGATAGTCGTTGTCTGTATGTTCTAATCAGATAACCCAAACCAGTCAGAATGATACAACCAGCTATGCATAGTATCACAATTATCCATCCTGATATTGACGTTCCTTCAATAATAAGCAAAATAAACTGCTATAATTAGTAAAAACAGATGACATACATTATTAAACATATGCAAATCTATTAATTTTCCTTCAATTCAATTCTATAGTATGCAAACGCAGCTTTTATCAACTTATTGAGATAAAAAAAGCTCAAAAAATATTGTTATGCCTTTACTTTTCTACATTGGCTAGATGTATAGGGGAGGGTTGAGATCTCAAAAACATATTTAACCCCGCCGCAGTTTTGCGCCTGTCCCAAGTCAGGAGCCTCTGGTCTTTTTTAGTCTTGTATGATTTTTAATTTAAGTTTCTTGTGTATAATTCGGAGTTTAGTTTGACGTCCATTATCACTGTACTAGTATCCATATTTTTAAGGCCCAGCTAAAGGACGCCTCCGATTGCGGAATCTTCTCGCTACATTGAAGACCCATTGGTGGCTTTCGGCTGTTGTCTGCTCGATGGTCGGGTTGTTGTCGCTTTGATACATTCTCCATTTCCTTTCTCAATTTTATATTACAAATGCGTCAACGAAATAACTCCAGAGATGGTAGTCGGGTGATAGTTCATATTTGTAGAGAAAAATGACTGAGAAAGCAAATTATCAAAAACAGTTGCTTTCGTTTTATTGTATTCGAAAAGTCACCTCATAAAAAATGAAGATTTATGAAAACTAAAATACGCTTATGTGTCTGCTGTCCTATAGCAATTTTTTGTTACTTTAATAAAAATATTATGTGAAGCAAACAGTAAAATTGATTTCCTTTGGGCTACAGTGATAGACAATAACGTTATAGAAAATACAAATTTAGATGGTAAGATACCACAATAACTGACTCAACACCTGCTTCATTTTCAATATCTTTAACAGGTACATGTATATAGTAACAGGTTATGCATAGTGTTGTCAGTTATAACAATCGATATATAAGTAAATTGTCCTAGATATTAACCTGTAAGTTTCTTCATTTATTTTTAATTTGCGTTAACGTCATCGTTTAACTGGACATTTGCATTTGCATTTTAACACACAAAATACGATTGAAATGATGAAAGCCACATCTATTATTTTTTCAGTTACTATTATCCGATAAAAAAATTACGATATTAAAACAAGAAAAATGCCATAACGTTACAATTATCATCCCGAATCTTTCAACGGCAATTTCAAAGCGCTCAGACAATTCCAGTGCACCGTTACGATTCAAATATGGTATAATGGTATAGGAAAACCTTGCAGCTGAGTAACTATTGACAAAAACATGCTACATTTCAGAAAAAATGACTGTCAAGATTTTACCTATTTCTGCCGTCGCCATATTGGGATATACGTAATTCCAGTTACGGTTATCAGTTTAATACCAGTAAAGATTAATATTTGATTGCATTTATCTGATTGTCGAGGAGAAACAATGAATATCAAATGATTTTACTTACCATACGTTATAACTGTTGTATCGTTTAAAGTTGTCGTTTTGTTTGCAATGACTGTTTCATTTGGAAACATTGCTTGTTTAGTAGGTCCTGCAGAGATATTGATAAGTGTTGTAAAGCATTTATTTCTTTAGCAGTGTGAGTTCATAATTAAATTATTTAATCAACTTGAGCTTACATTTTTTATTTGACTATCGCTGCTTCAATTAGACATATTCAATAAATGGCCGTGATTTTTTATTGTCTTATAAGGCCGTGTTCACATTGACCTAAACTCGGTGTTGTGTTAGTGTAACTCACACATAAACTAAACATAATTACGTTCCCATTTATAAAACTCAATGTTCACATGTAGTTTAAATTCATGCTTTGTCTACATTCAGTCGATAGTCGATGTAGGCCTTGTGTATGTTAAGTGTACACAAACCTAGGCATTCAGAACTTTAATTTTCCTATGTATATACTTATTACCCCATTATACTCCTTGCCAAATACTCCTTGCCAAAATACTCCTTGGAGAAAAAATACCGTATTAAACAAACAGAAAAGATAGAAATGTAGTGATCCTTAACATTGCAATTATTTTTCTTCGTCTGAAAGCAGGCTGATGGCAAGCCTACTAGACGTTTTTAATGCGGTAACCGATACATCTTTAAACTACTGCAAATCATCCAAAATGACTTTCTTAAAGGTGCAACCACTTTTCTTAAAAAAAAAGTGTGGGGGGGGGGGGGGGTGGTCTAAGTCAGATTTTTTTTCTCGTGCGAAGTTTATATTATAATTAGTTTTTTTTTCGATGATACCAATTCAATATTTAACACTATAATGTATGAGAAAACTTTGGATTCAGAAATATTTGTTTATTCTAATCATCTGAATGACCCGATGTTTTTTTAATCAAATTGTGGAAAATCCATCCCCCCTTTTTTTTAAAGTCAAATGGTCGTTCCCTAACTGCTAGAAAAGTTGTTCGAAAATTTGAATTCGGTTCTACGTAATGAACATTTAAATGACATATAGTTTACAAGTGTGAACAAGTCTTATGTACAGGTAGCTAAAAAAGGTGTATAGATGTGAACAAAATTAATGTGAAACTAGTGTACATTACATTAAACCAAATGTAAACATGTTTACTGTTACACGGCGTTTGCTGTGACACGGCCTAAGTCTGCCCTTTAGATGTAACATAAACATACACATCGGAAAGACCTAATTATAGGACTTAATCGAATTCGTTGGTTGTTAAATCTTTCCAACAGCCAGTGTGTCAGTCAAGACAAATAACATATGATGAAAACTCCAAAACAGACCATCAATAGCAGTCGAATTGAACCTTTGCCTATTGATTTGGCATTATTAGCTTTATTAAAGTTATTTAAGCCTTCTTTTAGAAAGTCATACACGTACATTATGCATTTGTGTTGTATATTTCCTACGTAATCGAGTGCAACTGTTTGGTTAAAGTAGATGTAACGTGACACTGACTTTTTTTCCACGTACAAAGCCATATTGGCGAAATTCTGAAAAATAAGCAGACATTGCAATGTGATATTGAATCACAGCCAGCATTCAACACTTATTTTGTGAAAGGTTTTGTCAATAGTCCTACATGTATGTGTTATAAATTAAAGAAAAAAATATTGCAGATAAAGTGAATACTTTTGTGAAAAAAATAGGTAGGTAACTCTTCAATTTTTAGAGCTGTTTGAATTATTTGGGTACTTGTAAGGATTTCACTCTGACAATCAGTACTTGAGGAATAACACTTAAGACGATATTGGGGACCGTCGTGAACTTGCAGTGATAGTTTATTGGAGTTTTTAACATTACCTTTCAACACAATAACAATGACAATGAGGATTCTCCCTGTGGTGTTAATTACTTTTGGTCTTTTGTGTAGTTGACAATTTCAGGTTTCAAAACCAAAAGTACAATTGTTTAAAAAGGCATGGTAACTTTTGTTTGCATCGGAATGATGTTTAGATTGATTGTCTCTCAAATGATATTTCATATGATTAAGTATGAAGGTTGTTACATAACTATACACCATTTAACAGGATTGAAGAAAGAGCGTTTCATGTCACGTACCACACACCCCTCGGCTGGTTGATTAAATACATGTATATTGCAAAAACAAAGAAAACAACATAGGTAAGTGCAATGCTAGTGCTTTATAATTTAAAAACAATATAAACAGAAAATTTTTCAAAACTCGAATGAAATCTTGCAAAAACAACACATTGTTACCAAGATACAACATCACAAAATCTTTGTTTTGTCAATTAAAGTCTTTCATGCGTTACAAATTAAAATACGCTGTATCAGTGTGCATCTAAAATATTAACAATAATTCGGAATGGATATCAATTAAACCAAAAGGAAAACACTGTAAATTGTTAAAAGTCATCGAATAGCCTTCAACAATTAGCAAAACCATTCCGTATAGTAAACCTCAGAGAAGTTAACAGCATCGATGACAACATTTTTGATAATAAAACAAGGATAACAAACATCCTGATTTTAGTAACATCCATAAACAAGAAATGTGAAAACACGTCTAATAACTTTTGAATACAGGCCCCTGGCTCAAGACAGACCGCTCTTTGTTGTGTAAAAATCCAAACACATATGATACATAATTTTATCAGTCTTCGAGAAATGAATTTGTAAGTGTAAAAACAAATTTACGGATTGGAAACTTATTTGATTGACAGACAAATTTGTCATTCATCGTCAGTTTAAAAAAAATGACCATAGTCGCAATAAATTTATATTCAGTTCTGTTACCTGTATTTGTCGAATATGTTGATGAAATGCTTGTCTTCAAAGTACATGATTTGTTAAAAAAAACCTTTATTGTTTTTTTCTTGATATCTTTTTGTATATTAAACATATTATCAAAAGACTCATTATATATGACACCAAGTTTTAAAAAAATATACAAAAAGAACAGGAATCGAGGTAATTCTGGACGGCAGAGTGTGAAATCGTAAGTATATGCTTATATATGCTGCATGCACGACGATCTGCACTATTCAAACAATTATTTAAAGCTTCTAAACAAACTGCACATTTGAACCACCCACAAATAAATAGTAAAGTAGAAGGCCCTAAGATATAGCAGTTTGTCAAAATTGATCAAATGTAAACTTTAAGCTTTTAATTGGAAGGAAGAATACTTCTGTTACATACCTATGAGCAATAAAATACACACGTATCGGGTACTACCATAATAAAGTAATGCTAAATTACCGAAATCTTCAAAATTTTCGCATTTTGTTTAATTGTTGACGATTTTCTTCTAAAATGGAAGAAACCGCATTCGTGTTCAATCTTAATATTTAAATGTAAGTTGTATTTGATGATAATACATACCATATAAAAAGGTTGAGAATGAACACGGATGTGGCCACTTTCATTTTTGACAAAAACTGTCTGAAATGTTCAAAGCATCTAAAGTACATTTAAAGATGGAGCGTTCTAACATATGTGATTTTATGTATTTAGATCATTCTCTGAAAAAAAAATTGAATCAAAGTATGACAATATAATGTAAATCAGAAGGTTTTCCGTAAACCATATTATCTTTGATTGGCGATCACAATTTCTTTTACTTTGCGCCTCTAAATAAGAAAGATACCTCTGAAACTGAGTGCAGTTACATTTCTGAATACACAGATTGCCATACATATTTTTTTTACATGGACGACATGTACTTCCAGGTTTTGATGTTGTTCCATTTCGACATTCTAAAAGAGTATTTAATCAGTTCGTTTAACATTATCTCACATTAAAACATAATATAAAACATTCACGGATAATTCATTTATTGTCAATTATTTTCAAACCGAACAAACTGTAAAAGTGGTAAATGTTAATGCACAACGTTGAGACTGAGACGGCGTTATCAATCAAATGGTCTTATAGAGAAGAATCACGACGATAGAGCATTCTATACGAAAAAAGATCAATATTCAAATCAAAACACTAGTGAATCCAAAATCATTTTATATAACAAGGATTGGATAATCATAATATGGAATGGTAATTGAGTATATTTTCAAATACTCGACAGTTATTTGTAATTATTATAATGTTCGATTAAATGTAACATTAAGGATGTCTGCTTGTCATGTTTTTTTGTCAGATTTTCGGAATCCTCTAGTTTTATTCATTTGAATGCCTTAAAAAAAATCCCGAAGAAACCCCCATTTTTCTTTTTATTAATCTTTTACATGTATAATTATAAATCATTTGTAAAAGTTTTATAAAATTTTATTTATTTTTTAATATTATTTGAGAACTTTAACTGGTCAATGATAAAGCTATGAAAAATCAAGAGAGAACATTGTCCCGCCAAAATTACAATGGCTAATATCTCGAAAACAATCACATTGACCCCTATATTTTTTTTTGCTTTTATGATTCCTCAATTCATTCCGTATCAATGCATACTAGTTTTATGAAAAGTTATTTATTTTGAAACTGAGCAGCGAACATCCTTAAGTTTTTTTTTTATAACAGCATGGTCTATATCTGTACTTGACTGTACTATGCTAGACCTAGTCTGAACCATACTGGACCAACTCTTAACCAACCGAGACCTATCCATTTGTATCTATCTATTGTATTTCATCAATAATAAACTTTTTTTAACAACAGCTACACATGTAGTTCCCCTTGTTTGAAATTTGAACAACAATTTTGAATTAAAAATGCATTCAATATAGCATTGAAACTAAAATTTCACAATAAACATAAAAAAAGGGACGAAAGATACCAGAGGGACAGTCAAACTTATAAATCGAAAATAAACTGACAACGCCAAAGCTAAAAATGAAAAAGAATAACAGACAAACAATAGTACACATGACACAACATAGAAAACTAAAGAATAAACAACACGAACCCCAACAAATTAGGGGTGACCTCAGGTGCACCGGAAGGGTAAGCAGATTCTGCTGACATGTGGCACCCGTTGTCATAATATAACTTCAACACCATACATAAAGACTTATACAGTCAGAATTCTACTTCGTCAAAGTTATCTCCCCATTACGCCAGTTCATTTTTACAATCTAAAAATTTGACGCCATTGTAGGGATGACGCGCTGAAATACAAATAGCTAATGAGCATCAGTTAATGTACTTGTCTGTATTCAGTCAACGTAAAACTATTGTCTGGTCGGTTGTCGGGTGTAATTTTCGAAAATTCAAAAACATTTAAAAAATCAAATAAAATAATTTGTGGAGGGGCAGACTAAACATTTTCAGCGGTTGAAGACTATAAACCATAATTATCACACACAAACAATGAAGTTTTTTTCTCTCGAAGATATGCATTTTAAAGATACAACTTAAACATTGTTGAAAGTCTGTCCTCAAGTACTTTTAGTAAAAATTTGCTATTCGAACGCATCTACTCTGTGTTTGTAATTCATTAGAAAGATATTTCACTTTACCCATATGTCTCATTTTTTTAGTACTGTGAATTTTTGATGTTATAAAGTCAACCTGAAGCCTTGACATATAAAAATGATAGAATATGAAGCGAGATGATGTATCATACAAAATATTCGACCCAAATACGCTCTAACAAATAAAGGTGCACTCGATTTTCTCTTTTCGACGATTGTTTCTCATTTTTGGAATATTTTCTTGAGTCACATAATGGAAGTTTAGAAACGAAAATTAAGGGACAAATAGAAAATATGTTTTCCGCCTGTGGTAATTTTATTTTAAAAATCAGACGTTATGCATTTTATTTTACAAACGACTGAATAGACACCCATGTCGTCGACTTACTATCTAATTGTTCTGCTTAGTTATGCAATATATAGTTGCCAACGTATGCAAATGGTGTTTTTTTATGAAAAAATACTTCGTGATTTAACCAAAAACTGTCATTTAATTTGCTTCTATTAATTTTTAAAAATTTTGTTAATATAGTAAACATTACTGTAAGCCTTCTCTAACAAAGAGCTTCCATTCTTTTGTTCTATTTCAACTGAATTTTCGCCTGTTATAAACATACATACATATCAACTTTCAAATAAAAATGAAATAAGGCGATCAAATAATCTCAAATTAACTGAACTGGACTTATATTTTCTCAACCTTATTCAAAATGTTTTTAATTTTTCAGATATATTTTATAGATTAAGACTGGAAATTTTTCACCATTATTGTGCCTAACAAAATTGGGTGAGGTAGACCTTACAACGATCGTATTGACTTTTGATGTCCAATATTAGAATGATCGGACACTTTTCGACACTATTTTCTGAACTCATAAGTTTGGGATTAATAATAATTATAATATTGCAATGGGACTGATTTTTTTTATAAAGATAAACAATATTTAATTTTGCGTAACCGTAAATAAACTATATTTCGGCATTTCTCTACAAACAATTACTTTTTTAATGGAATAAAACGTTTTATTAGTAAATTTTGTCTTTTATCTCCACAATAGTCTATGTAAAACAATTCATCTAATGTATATCTGGGAAAATTTGCGAAAATATAAGAAGTGGTCAGTCTTACCTTTCAACCTTTATACTTTTCGATTCATTGATAAAACGTAATATGAGCTCGTACAGTGTACGTTTGTAAGGTCATTTAAGTTACTTTACACATTCATGCATGGTCTGATTAAACAATATACACGTTTGAAAAGCATAACCAGTTTGAAGGTAAACTAATAATAATGTAATCCAAGTAAATTGCGTAAGATTCAATAACAATGAGAGGTCCACATCATAATAAGTAATAGGGGTTGGAAGAAAATGATAGATATTTTAAGTTGATATTTTGCAAAAACGAAAAATAAATTGTAAACTAAATATTTTGTTCTAAGTACAAAACATGTCGTTCTGTATTGGTATAGTTTTCAAATTTTTCATTTGCGTATATATTTGAAGCGATAAAAAGTTGGGCTTTAAAAGTCTACATAAGTATTGAATTTATTATGAAAATTCGTCCTTTTTATACATTTAATGTATCACAAATGATACATGATTTCAAAGTAGAATCATTTCTTAAAACAATGCCAAAAATTCATTCTATTTGATATAATAAAGTAGTAGTATTGTTATTAAGTCTGTTGAAATTAGCAGTGGTATAGCAAACATCGAAATTCCTCACAAAATGATATCATAGTTACCACACACTATCATTTAAGCCTATTATAGCATTAGTGTGAGTTGAGTTTAGTTAATAATGCAGTGAACATTGTTTTTTTACAAAATATATATAAAACATTATAAAAAGTAACTTAATAAATCTATAAAGTGACACATTTATTTTGTAAAATCAAAAATTAAATGAAATCATTATAATAAAAAATCGATATCAATCCTTGATAACCTTTTAAGAAAGGAAATGTTTTATAAGTTGGAGTGAACATTGATTTCAATTAAATTAAACGTTTTGTCAAAAGTTTAGACATGGCATACTCATAGTACTTTAATCAAGTTCAATTATCTCAGTACATGCGTGTTTTACAGATTAAAAGAAAGCACTTTTTTTCTTAAACTCGTGTTTTACTTATCTTTAGGCTTTACGATCAAAGTTTTACTAGATGTTATAATTTTGAATGGATAATATTTGAAATTTGTAATTTTTTGACCAGGAGAGAATAATTTATTACTTTACAAGTAATAAGAAGAACTTGTTTATTCCTTTCTTTGATTT
>NW_027268464.1:0-28326 GCF_963676685.1 Mytilus edulis | reverse complement strand
AAAGTGATTGTGTGTCTTGCCAATATTACAAGTTTCTTTAAATGACGATGGTGATGCATGTGCTTAAATCGACACTTTAAAGTGCTTCATAAACAAAGAGAGATAATCGTGTTTGAGAAGAGGTACCAAACAGGATAAAATACTGAAGAGTAACTGTTTGTCGTTTTATTGTGTTTCAAAACGAAATATCTTTACAAAATATTATTGGATGTTTAACTAAAAAAAAAGAACTTTTATTTCATAGACAACAATAAAATTCTTAAGATTGATTTAATTAAAAAAAAATCTTGACTTTTGGGTGAACAGTTTTCACACGTGGGTACAGGTAAGTAGGTCATAATCAAGGTAAACAATGGCAGTTTTATGGCTTGGGTGACCTTTCATGCATACATTTTTAAGATTAATTTAAATCCTTAATGCCAATTCAAACAATAAACAAGCAATCAATACCATACTAATTTTAATCAAAACAACAAGGTTCAATGGACACCCAAGCTGTCAACACATGGCCATTGTTGACAAAAAACATCAAACGAAACTGGCATAATTAAAACAATGAGAAAAGTATAATTATTTTATTACGATTTTTTATTTTAATATGACACAAATAAATATATTCAAAAATACTCTCAACTTTCTCACCAATCTGAAAATAGAAATGAAACAAATTACGGTGTGAGTTACAAAAGGAGAAAATATTCATGACACTATCAGGTCAGTAGAATAAATATACGTTTTCTTCAGTGTGCGCTTAATATTCAGGTGCGTTTTATGTAAGGACAAAAACAATCTTCCCCCCAAAAAACGGCCGTGCGGCTTATAAAACGATGCGCTTTAAATTCGAAAATATACGGTAGTTTATGTGAATGATTTTAACAGATTTAGTCATTAAAAACGATCCGATTCAAGCTCAAATATGAAAAATCTACCTAATATGCCGAAAAATCCCTTTTCAGATGGTTTTTGGTAAAAATGAAAGTGGGCCGCATCCGTGTTCATCCTCAACCTTTATATATGTTATGTATTATCATAAAATACAACTTACATTTCAATATTAAGGATGAACACGAATGCGGCCACTTTCGTTTTACACGAAAACCCCTCTAAAATTTAACTAAAATGCTAGAATTATGAGGATTTCAGTAATTTAGCATGACTTAATGGTGCTAGTACCGGATATATGTGCATTGTATTGTCAAAAACAGCCCATATTTATGTAGCAGAAGCATTCTACTGTCCAATAAATAACTAAAGGTTTACATTTTAACAATTTTGTAAAACAGCTATATTTTGGGGCCAAAAAGGGGTCTTACTGAACCTACTCCTTTACCAATTGGTGAAATAATACAAAACACTTTTTTGTTGCATATAATACCCTTATTTTCATGATTGTCAAAATGATTGAATAAAATAAAAGTGAAAATGTTGATGTCCATTAACAGTCAGGGGGCTTACTGAAATAAGTGATAAAATCACTTATTTGAGTAGCAAATTCAAGAAAAGGAAAGACTGAATGCTGGACAGCAGAAATGTAACATACCACTTTTTTCCAATCAATTTGAAAGAGAATTAAACATTTCTAATTGACAGAAAATCTCTTCTTTAGTCTGTAAAAGAATTTTGAATACTTCAATACGGTTGTTCAAAACTATCTTAAGTATATTTTATGTTTTATATTTCAGTCCAAAGGAACCCCCACCACCACCACCACCAGAGGCTAAATGGGAAGAAGTGGAAAGTGATGTCTTACATCTTAGTGATGATACTTATAAATCTGTTCTCAAGAAGAAAAAACATGCTTTAGTTATGTTTTATGCTCCATGTAAGAAAATTTTACTTTGAAAATTAACTCTGTTCTGAAATTACAGAAACTTTTTTAATTCCCCCGCCATAGCAGAGGGGACATTAAGTTTAACCCTTGTCGGTCTGACTGTCTTCTGTCTGTCCAAACGTACATCCCAAATTGGTTTCCTTTCTCTAACTTTACTTTGCCTCTACATAGTGTTATAAAACTTATACGCAATGCTAAAAACCTCAAAACATAAATCAAGTTTGAATTTTGGTGGAGTCATTTTAACGGTTCTAGAGTTATGCCAAACAAGTCAACAAGCCAAAAACTGCCATGAGTCTAGATTAATGACAGATGATTTCAAGCATAACCATAAGAATGAAGATCAACTATAAATTCTTTAATAATTATTCCCGGGAATATTATTTTATCTAGAGTTATGCATCTTTATAAATTGAAAAATTACTAAATTGAATTACTGCTCATCACCTTAAAAAGTGGCAGATGCCAGCAGTCACTATTTTAGCTATACATGTATCAATATATGATATATCTTCAGGGTGTGGTCATTGTAAGAAAGCTAAACCAGAATTTATGGCAGCGGCAGCTAGGTTTAAAGATGATGCTAAGGTAGGACTTATTGGCAAGATGTGCAATCTTTCTTTAAGGTGGTACCTAACACTACAGGAGATAACTCTGTAAAGTCAGCGAAACGTTTTAATGACGTTGTGTTGTTAAGGTAATATTAAGCTTCTCAATGATCAAAATAAGTATTTGTCAAACTGCTATATAACCAGTGTAATTTTTCTTATTAAACGGTTAGTTAAAATTTTTTGAAACTTATATATTTTTGTCAAAGGGTCAAAGTAAATACTTTGACAAAATTTTAAGAAAATTAAACGAGCCAAATTAATTTTAGTTAAAGTGTTGGGTACCACCTTAACTAGAATCAGTTATTTAAACATATGAATAAAAGGAGATGTAGAGGAACATCAATACAACAGCCACAATACTACACAAGAAACCAGTTGACTATAGGAGTTAATCATCATATCTTTAACAATAGATAGCTGTCTATTTGACACTGGTATATCAAGCTCTATATTGACCAGATTTTACAAACAATACTTTAAAGATATCTGAATTTTCATAAGTTAATGTATCTTGTAGAATATACTTTCTCTAATTCTTCGTCAATTTATCCCTTTCTGCACCCATTGTATAAAAAAAATTTAATCAACGTGTGGTTCGTTTGATCTCAGTACTTCATTGGTTAAAATCCGATTATGACGTCAAATTTTCTTGCTTGCCTCTGAATTTCCTATTGTGACTGACGGCATGAAAAAAGGCGACCATGCCTGATGACGTCACATAGAAAGAACACCTCTTTTGCGATCATTTGAAAAGAAGGAATAAGTTTGACTGCATAAAATTAGAAAATCATTAGAGAAACAGATTCCACCACAAAATCTTGTGTAATACAATATTTATTCACTCTCGACAGTTAAATTTTAAATATTTAAAATGCTCGGGCAAGCCTCGCGTTTTAAATTTGAAAATTTAACTGTCTCGAGTGGATAAATATTGTATTACACTCAATGCAGTGGTAGAATCTATATATAAACAACTCATCTATGATGTTATATGAAATAAATGTAAATAGCATTTTCAGCAGTGGATTGTTTTGTTTACATCAATGTCTCCACAGTGTTTTTACAGTACATACATCATTATCTGTACTGTGTCTGGTAATATTTCTAGTTGTAGCAGTGGATTGTACACTGTCTGTTCAACATTTTAGGTACCATTTTTCAGTATTGAATTGTACATTATACATCAATGTCTGTACATAGATATTAGAAAATGTGGTATGAGTGCCAATAAGACAACTTTCCATCCAAGTCACAATTTATAAAAGTGAATCACTATAGGTCAAAGTACGGTCTTCAACACGGAGCCTTGGCAATCACTGAACAGCAAACTTTGAAGGGCTCTAAATATAACTAGTGTAAAACCATTCAAGAGGGAAAACTAACAGTCTAATCTATATTAAAAACGAGAAACATCTGTCATGTCTGTTCATTATTTCAGGTAGCATTTTCAGCAGTAGATTGTACAGTACATTCAACTATCTGTACTACAAATGAAGTAACAGGATATCCTACCTTGAAATACTTTAACTATGGTAAAAATCCACAGAATTATATGGGAGGTAGAGAGGTATGTAAACTATTTTATGGAGTTATCTCCCTTACATACATTAAAAAGTGTACTACAGATTGATGATTATATATGAAGATATAATTTCCTGGATATAACATATAAAAACAGACAACAAAATAAGGTAACAAGCTAAAAATCATCATGAGTATGACAGATGATTTTAACCAGGACCATAATATTATTTCTAAATTTCTAATTGGATTAAACTGAGGATGAATAATCGCATACTGTGTATGCTCTAAAAGCAACAAGTGTGTCCTTTGTCTGAAATATGAAAATGAATCATACTTCAAAGATTAAAGACATGTTTTCATTTGTACAGCAGTATGATAAAGATTATCTTTCACATAAATACTTTGTTTAACAGGAGGCAGATTTTGTCAACTTTATGAATGACCCACAAAATCCTGGTGCAGCTCCATCCCAACCCCCTCCTGAGGCCCCAGAGGAGCAGTGGAAGGAAATTACAGGTTACAGAAACATACATTTTCCAACAACCAGTTCATTTGATTCATTTTTAAAAGAGCATAACTCAGTCCTAGTTATGTTTTATGCACCATGTAAGTATTCAAATAAGATGTAATTCTGCATACAGGTATAGTATTTGATAGGGGGAAAAGAAAGATTTATGCACTTTCTTTGAGTGTGCTATTAAATAATTTTGTATTTCTTGCCTACTGACCTAAATCTGGCAGTTTTCACTACTGTTCAAATGCATTTAAATGGCAACTAATCTGAAGTAATGCAGTTCCAAGATAAAGAACAGATAAAAGGATGCTATTTTGTTTCATTGTCAAGTGCATTAATGATTTGTTTCTTGAATTAACACATCATATCAATTATATTCCTTAACATGGAAGTGATAGTTGTAATTTATATTATATTTTATTTAGGGTGTGGACATTGTAAAGCTATGAAAACCAGCTTATGCTGAAGCAGCTTCTTTACTTAAAGACCAAAATGTAAGTTATTAAGATTTAACTAACATTTTATTCCACACTTAGGGGTATTATGTTTTTTGGTCTGTGTGTCCGTTCATTCATTTGTCTCTCTGTCCCGTAGCAGGTTAAAGTTTTTGGTTGAAGTAGGTTTTGATGAAGTTAAAGTTAAATCAACTTGAAATTTAGTACACATGTTTCCTATGATATGATGTTTCTAATTTTTATGCCAAATTAGAGTTTTGACCCCAATTTCACAGTCTACTGAACATATAAAATGATAGTGCAAGTGAAGCATCGTGTACCATTGACACATTCTTGTTTTAAGAAAGATTGAAACTATTGTTCTAATTCTTTTGTAAGATATTCACCTCACACAATCACTGAGGATGAAGACATGTTAGCCCCTTAATCTATATATGATATAGTTGTTGAACTTCTCGTGTCAATGACAATATGAAACAACCATTTGTTTGTGAAGCAGTTTTTCCAGTAGTTATGTAATTAGTGATGCCAATTTGCTGGCTATCTTGGTCATATGAAGTCTAAGTTATTTAGGGTATTTACCATCTCAGTCTCATAAATGGTCTTACAGATTTAAACAGGTAATAATTTATCAGTAATAACTTTTCAACGACACTTTAATTTGCAGTAAAAGAAGTTTTAGAAAATAATTTAGTATTACTTTTAACTTTGATTTTAGGTAGATGGAGTTTTAGCTGCTGTTGATGCTACGATAGACAGTCAGATTGCTGGCCAATATAAAGTTTCAAGAGTATATCCTACAAGTAAGTTGGAAGCTACATAGATAAAACTCATTTCTTCAGTAAGGGCATTGTGATCCATTATGTTTTAGATGTACTTTTAACTCATTGTTATTCATATCATAATAAAATTTTTGGGCAACATGAATTTTGAAACCATGATTGTATAGATGTCAAAAAAAAATATTCCTGAAGTTTTATTTGAACAATATGTTGTCTTTTCTCTCTCCTTTGGTTAATGTCAGTATTTTTACTTTCTTTAAATAATATTAAGATTAAGAATTAAGTTATGATAAGAAAAATTAGTGAATTAAACCCACAAAACACAGAAATTTAAGTAACACTAATGATGAATTTGACTTGAATATCATTGGTAAATGGTAATTACCAATAAAGTTAGTGTCAATTTTTCTAATATTTTTTCATGAAATACATCTGACCAGGTTTTATTAACAACATATGTAGATTTGAAGATTTTCTGCTCGTCATGTTTATGTTTACTAGTATTTGCATTTATATTTTCTTTTGCTTCCTTTTCAGTAAAATATTTTCAGTAAGTATTATTCATACATTTTCCTTCAGGATTCTAAATGACATATGTGTGATTTTAATGTTTAATCACTCAAGATTAGCATATGAACATAGATAAATGGGGTGCATTTCATTTGCACCAATTTTAAAAAAATCTAATCTTTCATTTGCGCCACAAGGTTACATTTCATTTGCACCAAAAAAATAAAACTACATTTGCACTATTCTACATGTAAAATTTAATGGAAAAGTTTCAAATATTAATCGCTACATCGTGAATAAGATTGTTTAATATTCATTGCTACATTGTGAATAATTATCTGTATAGTATTCTCTATGGGTACAATGGTGAAAAATTTTACATGCATGTACATGTATAGGCAAATTTAGTGATAAAAATATAGTATTTTTTTAAGTAGATAAATTTATTAATTCATTTTAAGATAAATATCTTTATATACATTTATTTTGATTTACAGAAATGGTGAAGAATCATTTGAATATTCAGGAGGCAGAAAAGTGACAGATTTGGTTAGTTTCATGAAAAAGTAAGTAATTTTAGTCAGATAAATGTAAGAAAAACAGTATTAAAACCATACTTCA
The DNA here is from genome assembly GCF_963676685.1 of Mytilus edulis. NCBI lineage: Eukaryota > Metazoa > Mollusca > Bivalvia > Mytilida > Mytilidae > Mytilus > Mytilus edulis. The sequence continues at coordinate 21,478 of NW_027268464.1, read as the reverse complement.
TGTTTCTAGACAAAAGGAATGACTTTGATCATTGTTTTTTTCATTTTTTCTGACCATAACGTTTTCCTTACATGCAAATATAAAGACATATTTAAGGAAATTCAATATAAAGACATATTTAAGGAAATTCAATATAAAGACATATTTAAGGAAATTCAATATAAAGACATATTTAAGGAAATTCAATATAAAGACATATTTAAGGAAATTCAAAGATGATGTATCAACAAATGATTTTTGTCGAAAAAGTGAGACTACATTCTGGAGGCGTGGGCGCCGGAGTCCACAAATATTCACTTTGTGGTTAAAGATTTTGAAAGTTTAATAACTTTCTTAAACTATCCTGTTTTTCTACCAAACTTGGACAGAAGATTGTTTATGATCATAAGATAGTTTCCAGAAGTAAATAATGTAAAAAACAAATCCTGTTTTTCCGTATTTTACTAATAAATGGACTTAGTTTTTCTGCCAGGAAACATTACATTCAGTCTGTGGTTAAAGTTTTTAAATTTTAATAACTTTCTTAAACTATCCTGGATTTCTACCAAACTTGGACAGAAGCTTGTTTATGATCAAAAGCTAGTATCTATTAAGGACTTTTTGTTAAACTTTTGAACTTGTTTATCTGTCTTTTACTTACAAGTGGACTTAGTTTTTCTTCCAGTAAACATTACATACAGTCTGCAGTTAAAGATTACACATATGTTAGATTCATAAACTATCCTGCATTTTTACCAGACTTGGACAGAAGCTTCTTTCAATCAAAAGATAGTATCAAAAGAAATATTTTTATCAATTTTTTTCCTCATTTTTGTTGAGCCTGTGATTAACAGCAAAAGTAGGCGAGACACTGGGTTACAAATTTTTTACCTTATTCTTATTCTGTTAAATATTTCCCTGAAAAATGAATATGTTAAAGATTTTCTTTATAAAGATATAGGAAGATATGGTATGAGTACCAATGAGACAACTTTCCATCCAAGTTACAATTTATAAAAATAAACCATTATACACTATAATAAATTTAGTTGTGACTTCATGGAAATTTTCAATTAGTTTTTTAACCTAAATATAAAGCACAGGCATGTAACAACTAAATAGTTTACCACAATGTTTTGTTGATATGAACAAAAACATGCATGTTATTAATTTCTTGATACTTGCATATTCTCAAAATCTCCTGAATGACATATATGCATCAAAATATGTAATTATTGGAGAAAACAGCATGATCTCTGATTATTTATAATGTCTAAAAGTCCTTTCTGAGTTAAATCTGTGCTCGTAGATTTCAATTATTTAAAGAGAAATCACCCTTTTCTATATTACTTCAATTTTTAGGGCTAAATACAGCCCTTAGCACAATTGTTTCTTTCCAAAGAAAGAGAAAGTGAATTTTGGGCTTATTCTGCCCTGTTTGATTAACAAACAAACAAAAAAGAATTGCATGATCACTTTTTCAAAGTAAAATTGAAGCTTCAAAAAATTTAAATGTTTTATAGCTGTAAATTGATGACATTTATAGATAATTTGAATTTTCAGTCCACAGCCTGCCGCACCAACACCACCACCAGAACCAGAATGGAGCTCAGTTAAAAGTGCAGTGAAACATTTATCTGATTCAGATTTTAAAAGTCAACTTTCAAAATATAAAGCATCATTAGTGATGTTTTATGCACCTTGGTGTGGCCATTGTAAAAGTTCAAAACCAATCTTCCAGAGTGCTGCTGATTCATTAAAGGATAAAAATAAAGCTTTTGTAGCAGTTGATTGTACTAAAAGTAGAGGTATGTTTTAAATAGTGTTGTCATACTTTTTGCCTTTTCATCTATAGCCACTGTCATATAAAATGGGCTCCAGGTTTTTTTTTTATCAAATATTTTAAAACTATCAATGGCAATCATTAGTGATGATGTTTTTCATTTAGTTGAACCTAAAATATTCCTATGAGCATCCTTTATTTACATAACATTCACGGCTGTCATGTGTCATTCATGTGATACAGTTTCCAGCACTTTAGAGTAGCCTATCATCTGCTAAAGAATATTTTTTTGGACACTAATACCTTGCACTGAAGAAAAAGTCTGAGTGGTACATATTATTTGAATGGAACACTCCACATTAACACTTCTGGTAAAAACAATGTCAGATTCCTCTATTGAAAATTATCTAGGAAAAAGTGAAGTTAGGAATATGTATAATCACAATTAAAAGAAGAACGGCAGTGGATTTTGGCGAATATTTTACGTTCCGCTAAATACAAAGCATCATCTTGAATAAACAGCTTGATAGTTTAAAAATATTTTAGAAAAAACCTGGAGCCAATTTTAAAATGACAGTGACTATAGACATTTAATTTCAAGAAGATCAAATGGCATGGCATAAAATGGCATTGAGAGCTTATTTTTTTTACTTATTTGTTTGAAAATCCCTTTGATATGTTAAGTTTCTCTTTTAAAATGATTAATTGCCAAGATAAAATAAATAGTGACTGCTGTAAGATAAGCTGCAAATTAAGTTTCATAGAAAACAGAACATCAATAGGTATTAATTATTACATTGACTTTGTCTATTTACAGGGGGGTGGGTGTCTGGCATCTGTGTCCTATAAACACATTCTTTTATTTTCATGAATGTTAAGGTCTTCAAAGGGAAGTGCAAAGTATATTCTAATGTAAAAATAAACCACCCATTTAAAAAGATTGTAGTTTCAGAACAAACAAAAAACATGTTTATGTTCATATTCTTTTTAATTCTCTATTGCATTTTAATCTAAAATAATATTGTTGTGTTTCAGAAACTTGCAGCGAAGAGAAAATAGAAGGATTTCCTACATTTAAACTTTACATTGGTAATAATTTCCTATCAGAATATGAAGGAGGAAGATCAGAAAAAGACTTTTTAAATTTTATAAAAAATTCTCCAGAAGCAGCAAAAACAGAATTATAGCTATTTTTTATATTTATTAAAATTGAAATCCATTTTATGTGTGCCTTGTATTGTCCTTGAAAAAATGTTGATTTTGGCCAAAAAAGAATTGGAAGAGTAATATGTGGTTGTAATATTACATTAATCATACTGTTGAAGTCTTTTTCAAACCTGTTATTGCATCCTTATTTTTATAGTTATGTTGTTTATAGAGATTTTAGATTAATGTAAACAATTATTTTTTTTCTTAAAGGATATCAATTTATAATTGTACAAAGTTGTTTGAATAGGACTTTATCTGTATATCAAGTATTGCTATCTGCTTAGTTACAGTTTATATGGTCCTACATCCCACATTTGTCAAGCTGTATTCAGAGGGACAGTATGATTTTCAGTTTAAACTATAAAAATAATTAAAGAGGTAAATATAAAAAAAAAAAGGATGTGGCATGATTGCCAATGAGACAACTCTCCACAAGAGACCATATGACACAGAAACTAACAGCTAGATTTCAAAGTACAGCCTTAGTAATGTGCAAAGCCCATACCGCACAAGTATACTTTTAGCTTGTAATAAAGATAAAATACCATCATAAAATACAATAAAATAATTTGACATAAAAGCCAATTAGGCAGTCTTCATTGACAGATCACTAGAAAGTTAAATACAATGGGTATAGTTGATAAAATGCATTGGTAAGATGTAGGGTTAACATCAATAAGACAGCAAGCCTTCAACACAAATAACCAATATATATCATGTGTAAAGACATATTCTTTAACAAAGACTTGTGTCAAAACAATATGCAAACTCTACGACTTCCTGAATCTTATATTGTAAAAAAAAATAAACAGGCACTATCAAAGATCTGCATAGTAACTTCAAACTATTCAAAACACTTTTCTAAGATGATGAATAAATCGTTGTCCTTCATTTGATACAGCAACATTTTTATCAAAAATCCAAACTTTGAAGTTCAACCCATAAGGGGTTTGTTTAGCCATGAGAATCATTCACTCTTAGTTTGGTTGTACTGTGGATTCATTATTATTGGTTGGATACAAATTTTCGTGAGTAACTTGTTTCGTGGGAATAGGTGAACCACAAATTCAAATGTTCAACGAATTACAAAATTTCTATAGGCTTTGTATGCAGAGATTTGCAAAACCATGAAATCAAATATCCACGAAAAATGCAAGTTATCCTCAATCCACGAAAATTGGAACTCACGAAAATAAATGAATCCACAGTAACTTGTTCAAAATTTTAAGTGGAGATCTTTGAAAAAGTTTAATATGACAATGCTGGACCACAAGGACACTAACGATGGACACCAAATGATGGCAATATTGTTTTGTAATCATGAATTCTGTCACTGGAGATTTGAGCATTTACCTGTTCAATTATGCATAAAATGTAACTCTCTTTTAAAGTCGATAATTTTATTATCAAGTACTAACAAGGTTAACTATACATTAACAAATAGAATATCAATAACAAATACTTCAACAATCCCATAGCTTATGCTTAGTTATAATATAAAAAATATGAAATGAAAAAATATATAGGATTAACTACAGGTAGTACATGTATTAAGAACAAAGAATAATCAATATTCATTTAACTGTATAAAATAACATTAACAAGCTTTGTAAGCAACACTAACACTTTTGGACTGGGTAGAACATTACTTTTAATGTAAAAGAGATAAGGTAGTAAAATAATTACCCATTATAGTATCCCACACACTAAGTCTCACTAGTTTCTAATATTAATGTCTGTGTTTGTAAAACAAAAATTCTGCTATCTAAAGTTGCATACTTTTGGAAGGCTAGTAGACTTTTAAATCTTGCTTGTTCACACTATAGTCTAATTTCTACCCCTTGTTGGCACATAGAAAAATAACTCTAAAAAAAAAGAACAGGAAAGATTTCTGAAAGAAAAAGAAATTCACAACTAAACATAAAGAACTGTTGTCCCTTTTTCAGAAGTCTAGGAATGAAATAATGGTGTGGTTTTATTGAGAATAGGGTCTTGCATTATAATTAATTTGGTAGTGGTTTGCTAAGTATCTTTTTTTATAACTTTCCCTCACCTCATAAACATTCATCTTAAAAGTTTCTAATGCTTCTTATCTTTTTCATGTATTAGTTTTGTAAGAGAAAGCTGTGAATAACCATTAATGGTTTTGTAAAAACAAAAGATATTTGCCCCTGCCTATCTTCTATTGTCTAGCAACATTTTATAAAAAAAAAAAAGTAATTGCATTTAATTTGGTAAACAAACTCTTATAACATATTATGCACTTTGAAAATACTATCAATTTTAGATAGATATATATGACAATAAGTAATTTTTCCCTAATAACTGTTTAGTACAGATCCAGTAAATGTAAAATATTGAATATAAAACATAAATCAAACTTGAGATTTGTTGTGATTTTCACAGAAAAGCACCATTTAAATAACAACAATCAAACTGAAACATTTAGAACACCCCGTTTTTTTTGTTATTAACAATTCACCTAAAACATTAATGAATCACTGCTGGTATCATTATCAGTTACAAAAAGATTATTCAAAATAAAATTTAATAAAAGCCTATATATTTCTAAGTTTGTAAAATACCATACCATAGTTAAATGTTGGGGGCAAGAATTGTGGCTGCTTTTCATAGAAGGAGAAACATATCAAAATATTAACAAATGATCTTATTTATAACAGTCTGTTTTACAAGTTTTCATCAACTAACCCCTGACTCATAAGAAAAATGGAAATACATTCTTATATTTCATAAACACAAAAGAAGTTGTTCGAGATTGCTGTTGCAATCAAATTTTTCTACACATAAAAAAAAAATGTCAAACACTTATTTGATTAGTAAAGTTGAAAATCCATCAAGAACTTCATAAACTACCAGTACTATACAATAACTAGAGGCTTTAAAGAGCCTGTGTCGCTCACCTTGGTCTATGTGAATATTAAACAAAGGACGCAGATGGATTCATGACAAAATTGTTTTGGTGATGGTGATGTGTTTGTACATCTTACTGAACATTCTTGCTGCTTAAAATTATCTGTATCTATAATGAACTTGGCCCAGTTAAGTTTCAGTGGAAATGTTAGTAAAAATTTACAAATTTACAAATTTTATGAAAATTGTTAAAAATTGACTATAAAGGACAATTACTCCCTCAAGGGGTCAATTGACCATTTTGGTCATGTTGACTTATTTTTAGGTCTTTGTTGTACATTATTGCTGTTTACAGTTTATCTCTATCTTTAATATTATTCAAGATAATAACAAAATAAGGCAAAATTTCCTTAAAATTACCAATTCAGGAACAGCAACCCAACAACCGGTTGTCCGATCCATCTGAAAATTTCAAGGCAGATAGATTTTGACCTGATAACAATTTAACCCCGTCAGATTTTGGTTTTTTTGCTTTGGTTTCTGAGTTATAAGCCAAAACTGCATTTTACCCCTATGTTCTATTTTTAATTGTGGCAGCCATCTTGGTTGGATGTCCGGGTCACCAGACAAATTTTAAACTAGATACCCAAAAGATGATTGTGGCCAAGTTTGGATTAATTTGGCCCAGTAGTTTCAGAGGAGAAGATTTTTGTAAAGATTACTAAGATTTACGAAAATGATTAGAAATTGACTATAAAGGGCAATAACTCCTAGAGGGTCAACTGACATTTCAGTCATGTTGACTTATTTGTAAATCTTACTTTGCTGAACATTATTGCTGGTTACGGTTTATCTGTATCTATAATAATATTCAAGATAATAACCAAAAACAGCAAAATTTCCTTCAAATTACCAATTCAGGGGCAGCAACCCAACAATGGGTTGTCCAATTCATCTGAAAATTTCAGGGCAGATAGATCTTGACCTGATAAACAATTTTACCCCGGTCAGGCTTTGGTTTTTGAGTTATAAGCCAAAAACTGCATTTTACCCCTATGTTCTATTTTTAGCCATGGTGGCCATCTTGGTTGGTTGGCCGGGTCATCGGACACATTTTATAAACTAGATACTCCAATGATGATTGTGGCCAAGTAGTTTCAGAGGAGAAGATTTTTGTAAAAGTTAATGACGCCGGACACCAGAAGCAAAGTGATGAGAAAAGCTCACTTGGCCCTTCAGGCCAGGTGAGCTAAAAACAGTCAAAATAACATAACCTGCATTTCGTCTATAGTAAGAATACACAAAGGGACTTGTGAACTAATTTTCTGAATCAGAAAATGCATATCTAAAAATATCTTTTCAACAGTGGTCAATTTAAACAAATTTTATATGAACCCATCAACAATTCAGTTTAACATAAGATCTATTTTAGTCATAAGATTTTTTGGTGACAACAATATTATTGCACAGAAACAATTAGTAGCCACATAACTGCCATGTGCCACAATCTAGTAGCCACATAACTGCCATGTGCCACAATCTAGTACCAGAGTTTTCCATAGGAGAACTTGGTAAAATAATAATTATTTGAAGAGGATACACATAGTAGTACGAACTTATTAAGAAAAAATATTTTAAAAAATATTTTAAAATTTTGCACTGTCAACAAACTACAAACCAGTATAATGTATATAAGACAACACTTTAAAATTCTGTAGTACTGCTAATAAAAAAAAACAACATAATAGTACATTTGGGCAATGTGTAGAGAAGCAGATAAAAATTTGTCAATAATGTCTAAATGTTTTATATATGCTCTGGATGGTTACGTAAACAATTGATGAATTCTTCAGGTTGAGATTCTCGTAAACAGATATAATGCACCGACACAAATAAAGGAAACCTGAAAAGAAAAATAAGTGTGAATAAAATAAATGTATTTTAGTCTCTTGGTTATAAGTTTTTATCTAATATTGAAATAAACAAGAAAAATCAAATACAGTACTGAAAGACAATTCTACAAAGATTCTGTTTCCATCTGTAATCGTACTTTCTGCAACATCTGTGGGGCTTTTGTTTGTATGTTAATGGTTCTATGCATTGTTATTGTATGTGGCTTAAATGCACTGAGAACACCTTTCAATGAAATTGTAGCAAAAGAATCCCTTTCTTCTTCAAAACCATAGATACTGTATCAGTAAAGAATATTCCAATCATTAATGTCATTCAACTTTGAAAATCATACCATACAGTTTCAGGAGATATTAGAAGTCTCCAATAAGAATGAAGATCTCTGTTTGGGTTTTTTTCCTGATCACATCCAAATGTGATTATTTGTATAGAAACTTCCATAAAACTTTGCCAAAAAAACATGATCCTGTCAAAGATAAAATAGAGAATGGAAATGGGGAATGTGCCAAAGAGACAACAACCCGACCATAGAAAAAAACAACAGCAGAAGGTCACCAACAGGTCTTCAATGTAGTGAGAAATTCCCGCACCCGGATGCGTCCTTCAACTGGCCCCTTAACAAATATATACTACTTCAGTGATAATGAATGCCATACTAATTTCCAAATTGTACACAAGAAACTAAAATTAAAATAATACAAGACTAACAAAGGCCAGAGGCTCCTGACTTGGGACAGGCGCAAAAATGCGGCGGGGTTAAACATGTTTGTGAGATCTCAACCCTCCCCCTATACCTCTAGCCAATGTAGAAAAGTAACGCATAACAATACGCACATTAAAATTCAGTTCAAGAGAAGTCCGAGTCTGATGTCAGAAGATGCAGGGATCCAGTTTGCCCATAAAACTTTTAAATAAAGTCAAAATCAGTGTATAGTAAAATTGTTTTTTCTGGTTATGGAATTGATATGACCAAATATATTATATGCCACGAATGCTTTAATGAATGATTCAAATTTATTGATATTTTTGCAGGCATGTCAAAAATGAAATCTTTCACATAACTTCCAATCCTTGATATTTTAATCCCTTTCGTGTGAGATTCTAGAATATTTTGAATTGGTAAACATTGAAGAAGAAAAAATGAGAAAGAGGAATAACAAGCCTTACTACACAAGAGGCCCCTCATGGGGGGTCCTAGTAATCACATAATCACCATTTTTTTGCCAATATAATCACATATTAATCATTAAATATTTGCTTATCTTTAGTAATCAAATAATCATAAACTAAAAAATACAGTCCTAGGTAATCAAATAATCATGAAATATTTGGCTTAATAATCAAATAATCATTAAAAAAACGGCCAAGTAATCACATAATCAATCAAAGAGCTGAAAGCTCTGAAGAAAAATGACGCCACTGTCTCTAATATTGGGATAGTTTTTATGCAAGTCTTGATTTTCACATACCGTAATTAGTTTAACAATGCAACATGTCTCGTAAGCATATAATTGATATTCGTATATGTGTGTGTGTGAAGTGAAGGTGCCAACTGGCTGGTTTTTTTTTTAAGACAAATGAATAGGTCAAGACTACCTGAATTGTACAAATAAATACCGTATAAAGGCTTCTATATTTCTCACTGGTACATAGGCTGAATCCGGGTCCGTTCGCAGCCCATTCACGTTTGCACCAACTCATGTTCGCCCCCTTTCACTTTATCACCCTACATGTTCGCAACTAATCTTAATTGGTTTTGTGTTTAATAACTCTGTAAGCAAGTGTTTTCTTATAAGTATAATTGTTGTCATTGTCTCAAAATAAAGTGAGACAGCATTTTTTTTTTTGTGTTGAATAAATCTTAATCATGTTTTGGATAGCGTATTGTTAAAGATAATAATAATCCTTTCTAAATAAAGAAGTATTTTGTCAACGTTTTATTTAGCGTTGAATAACTCTTAATCATGTTTTGGTTAGTGTATTGCTATACTTTGTTTCATTGACCTCTTTCATAATGAAGTGAGATTCTGACTATTTTTTTTCTGTGTGTTGAATAAATTTTATCATGTTTTGGTTATAATAGTGGATTGCTATATTTTGGTTCCTATATTTTATTGTTTCGTTGTTTCAGATCAAAGGGCTTAAAAACAATTATCTTTTGTGTTTTTCCTTTAAAATCTTCAATGTTTTACTCATACCAAGCTAAAAATACATTCAGTATTTACACCAAAGCAATTTAAAACAACAATCATGATTTTCCAATTATTCAACTTGAATTTGAATTAAAATTGGGCGCGAATGAGTAGAGTGCGAATGGACCTTGGGTGTGAACGTGCGAGGTGCGAAAGTGTATTGGGCGCAAACAGACCTGATACCACATAATATGATGTAAATTAAAAACAAATTGTTCAGAGAATAATTGAAGTCTTTCCACTAGAAAAGATCTATTTTTATATTGAAATATGAAAAATCAGTTTAAAATGTTAGTTCCTATGGCTTTATGATGTCCTATTAACCTATGACCTTGACCTCAATTTCAAGGTCACAAACCATGGACCTTGAATCAAAATATCTAGGTCTTTAATATGTTTGGTTAATGAGAACTACCACTTGACGCGTAATTTTAAATGTAAGATGGACAAAAACTCCCTTTTATTGTATGCGCAGCCTTTCAACCAAAATATACAAGTAAGGACATGTCGCAACTAATAATTTATGAAAAATTATTTGTCAAAATGTCATACAGTATTTGAAAAGAAGTGAAAATAAGCCAAAATCAAAATTTATAATATGACCTTGACCTTTGACATTGACCTCATTTTCATTTTTAGTACCAATGACCTCATGAAGACCCTAGGTCTCTATCAGTTATGGTTTACCAGTTGAAAATGCATATCGCTTGAATCAAATGAAAAAGGGGGAATAACTCTCATATGGAGTCCCCATAGAGCTATGGTTCAAACGAATATTCTTATCCTAAATATGTAACGAGCAATTTGGTAAAATAAAATCTTTTACGGTTACGAAGGAGAGGTGGCCACAAGAAAAACAGTGTTTGGGGAGATAACTCTTACAACGTAATGTATTTTGTTATAATTACATTTGATATATGTTTCATTATAATACTTTATTCTGATTGGCTAACTGCACATCACATGTTATTCCTCAAGCAATTGCATCACTCAATAAAACTTTTAATTCATGATAACACGTGGTCCCACAATAAAGTGCACAGATGAATTGAATAAAAAAGTTATAAAATTCGTGTTTTCATGATCCTAGCTAAAAAAAGTAATTATAAGTATTGAATGTTTCTTTTTGTAACCTCATAGGGTTGCAAAAGCGTTGACCGTGTGCACATTTTTAGAATGAAGCGCTTATGCGCTTCATACAAAAAGTACTTCGGTCAACGCTTTTACACCTCAATGAATTTACAAAAAAAAGCATTCAATACTTATATGCAGTTGTAAATTTTTAAAGCAAAAAGAGTTAATACTAACTTTCACTTTTTTGGATGTTCATGTACATTTTGAATGTATTTATTTTTCTCAACTACATGAATTTTTTGGTGTATTTTTAATGATATATATGAGTAGTCCAAATAATTATTACGTCTGGCAAGGCTTTTTAAATTTTATTCTGGGACACCTTCCTATGACCACAAGGCTATGTTAATTTTTTTCTGGGACGCCTTCTTAGGAAGCCTTCCTACGAACGTCTTAGGAAGGCGTCCCAGAAAAAAATAAAATAGCCTTATTGGATATTTTTATGCATTATTTAACCAGTTGAGTCTTTTACAGGATTGTTTGTTTAATGCTGTTTAAACATTACTGAAAAAAAAACCACCTTAAATTTGCTAATTATTTGGCATGAAAGTTTAATTTATTGAAAGGGACTCATAGTTTTCCATTTAATTTTAATAATTGTCTAATGGTTAAAACAATAGCTTCGTTGTTTACTTTTATACACAACAACATATTCACTTTGGTCTCGTTGTTTACCTAATATTCACTATGTACTTGGTAACAGTTATTAATTAATTGAATAGAAAATATTATAATAAATATTATTGGAAGCCGAATTGACGTCAAATAGGTGCCGATTTGACTAGATGCCAATTTAACCAGGTGCCGACTTGACTTGTACGTTTCAATTCCTCTGCGATCGTTTGCGGTATTTTCTTGAGAAAACCTATTTTCCATCATCAAAGAGAAGAAGAAACTGCTTGAAATGATTCCCGAACGCTTCGTGATTGTTAAAATAAGTTTAATTCACTCAAAAACAATTTTAAAACTTGCGATGTTTAAACAGGAAGTTTCAAAAGCACGTGTAAAAGAAGAAATTAACCGGTGAGAGTAGAAATCCGTACATAACATATATCACTATAGTACGACTTTTAAAGCAAAACAGTTTCATCCTTTTGTAAAACAGTCTTTAATATACCTATCACATTAATGTTTGAAGGGTCTTAAGCTTATTCAAACCATATAAGTCGGTATGAAACACCAAAACGGAATGATAATAACCGATTACGTTTTGTAGTTTACAAAATTCTGGACTGGTTCCTGTCAAACTACAACACTTTCTTCTGTAGTGGAATACAAACAGAAACCAGTTAGTTTGTAAACTGGTTCCTGGCTGATTACTACACAATGCTCATGCATAATGATAACACAAGCACATTCCTCCAGTTTGTATTGAAATTAGTAAATACGAAACCAAGCGCGGTAGGCAGAGAAATCAAGTCGGCAGTTATGGAACAATGACTGCGTCATTTTCCAAAAACCCCATGAGGGCCCTCACACAAGGTAAAACTGCGAACAGATGTCAGACAATTATAATAGAGCTCTGATTAAAGAAATAGAAATTCTTAATCAAAGTTGATACTCATCTAAATAATTAAAATATAAGAAGTAACTGTTAACTTACCTTTCAATTAGATTTTTATCTTTTAACATTTTGAAAATTTCTCTAGCAGCTAAGGGTCCTTGGAAGCTTTGACCTTTCAGTAACTCTTTTTCTAATTGTTTAACTGTCTGAAAAAAAAACATAAATTTTTCAACTGTTTTTAAGAATTCAGAGCAACAAAAACGGACTTTGTTTAAATTTTCAAATGGTTTAATTATTTTAAATTTTAGCTTTACAACAAAATTATTGACTTTCACAAGTAAATACCTGGTAATGCAACTTTGTATAACTTTAATCTGCCCTTTAATAGACACATCAAAATTCATGAAACACATGGGTTATTCAGTGTGCATCACATTTTTGATGACCTTTCTTCCTTTATAGAAAAAAATATAAGTCATTCCTTATAATTTTATTCCAAATTCCATTTTTAAGGAGTAAATCATGAAAAAACATTGATGATGTCACAGTCACACTACAAAATTATGTCTATTAGCTGATAAACACAAAAACTTAAGCCAATCAGAAGACATGTTACATCTCAAATTAAATTATATTAACTTAATCTAAAATGAATAGGAAGCTATGATGTCAAAAACTAATTACCAGTAATTAATTGATAATGACAATGTGCTCTGTCATCAATTAAATTGTAATATTGAGCTGAAATATTTCAGATAGGAATAAATACTGATAAAAGTCTTAGGAAGCATATTTGATATCTTAACAAGTTGGTGATTTACAATGAACAATTTTTATTGCTAGCCATGGAATTTTTCAAGCTAAAGAAAATTTGTAACAAACCAAAAAGATTGTAAGTGAATATCTACACACCTAAAAATAAATGAATATGTGAAGCTGCTCAATGGAATAGTCATAAACTTTACTAAAATGTTCTTGAAAAGAGTTTTCCTTTATTACTGCTGCTCATAAACATGATTAATTTTCTCTGTTTTTATATCTATTTTACTTACTTATGGCACCCATGATAGTTAGTCAACATCATTATGATTCAATTTTAAAAGCAAAATTTAGGCAAAATTTAGTTCAATATAGTTGTTTCAGATTAGAATATCACAACATCTATATTTCAACTTAGGGGGAAATTAAGAGATTATAAACAGCCATGTGTCCGTTATTAGATAATGTGAGGACATTTAATTTTTCATATTTATCTTGAAATCCATCTAAACAGTAATACTCAGAATTATCTTCATTTTGAAATACACTTTTTCACAGGAAATACTACTCAAGCAATGCCAACAGGAATCTCAAACTAAAAGCAATGTATTGTTTGTACTGAATCAAGTTTACTAAGCAAAATATCTTTTTTTAATGAAAACTGTAAATTCAAAAGAAACAATAATTTAAAAGAAAACAAATAACTCATTAGAAATAAAAATGCACTTACTTTTCCTTCCTACAAATAACAATGTTAAAAAAGATCTTATTTCTTTTAAATCTATTCAATTTTATTTGTTTTTATCATGTTAGCAACGATATATGTAGGGCTTTTTTGCCAAAATCAATAATTGAAGTTGTATGTTACATAATTTTTACCTAAAATTTAAATTTTGCTGAACAATGGATTGGATCAATATAAAATATTACTTTACCTTGTATGTATCTGACATCAGAACCTCTTTTTTATTTTGTCAGATTTAAGAAAATAAATCACATGACACCTATGTGACATCTTACCTTATCAGATTTAACAATATGTTCACCTAACATTCTATTCCTGCCACCATGACAGGTTGCCACCAAATCAGATATGCCACAGCTTTCAAAAAATGTAGATCTTTGTGAACCTAGAAATAAATATGCTGATTGTTCATAGAATATCTGTGTCGGTTCATATCAAACATATATTAACAAAACTTTTTTAAGGTTAAAAAGTTACAAACATCCACAGTTTAATCTCTTTCCAGAAATATTCGCTATGTTTTTGTAAAATATGTGAAAAATTCTTATTACACAACTAACATTTTCCTCATTTTACATTTTAAAAGCATTTGTATGCAACCTTTCTGGAAACTGCATTAAATAAACTCACATTTTTGTCCAGTGTTAACAATTGCAATAATCAAGGAACGCTAAGATTTCTGAATTACAGTAATTGTATGTATTATTTTTTCAATGAGAAAAACATAATTTCTGGTGATATCAAATTCACTTTAACATTACTGAAATAGGACATCATATTATATTATATGTGCAACATTATATAAAATAAAACATCAAGAACTGGACTATTCATTGTGATTTGATATATTTTGAAGCATAAGTGACAGATGTTTTAAAAGGCATATATTGAATCTGATTGGAGTCAATGGAATGATTTATATTAATTTCTCACTTTATATGATTTATATCATTTAGGTTTATTTACTAATGAATCACTTATTTCTTCTTATATTGACCCACAACATCAATTCAATCTATAAATCTTGTTTGAGCCAAATGAATGATTTCTAAAAATGTTCTCACTATATATATGATAGTTCGTTTCTAGTAATATACTTATTTCACTTATATTGACCAACAACAACAGTAATTCAAACTATTAATCTAGCAATGCTGTGTAAGAGATAAATGTGTGACCTGAGATTGTATGTGACTAGGATGACAAACCTGGAATAAATATTTCTGAGAATTTGATCATCTCCATCAGTCCCAGCCTGATTACGGCTGCCTTTGTGTTATCTCCATGCCCCAGACCATCAGCAATACCAGCACCAATACCTACAATATTCTGTAATTATAAGAAGTTATTGATTATAACTAGATAAACTGTTATCATAGAGATATGTCTTGATTATTATTGACCTACCACTAGTGGTTCCTTATAAAGTGACCTAATCACAAACTAATACATGAAAAATAATTAAAAATTTCAAAGTCAATAGACCATGACTGAGGGAGCGGGGCCAAATAATCTCCATGGTATCTCCATGCCCCAGACAATCAGCTATACCAGCACCAATACCTACAATATTCTGTAATTATACGAAATTTTAAATTAGTTGTAGAAAATCAAGTTTAATCATTCCAATAAAAATATAGGTACATTTGTAAATTCCTGTAAATCTACTAAAAGACAATGTTAATGGTGTTATTTCCTTACCTATGTTTAGTTTAAAATACAAGCTTAACAAATAAAGAAATTAGCTGATGTTTGATGTTACTGTATGATAAAAATAGGTTTTTACGAGACGTTTTACACGCACACAAAAATCAGTCAGCAGATAGTTGAAAATTACACAACTTGATGTCTTTTTTTACAGCATCTGTGTATCAAAGGTTGAGATTTCTAATAATTTGTCAATTTTACTAGTTTACTCTGACTTCATTACTGTAGGACCATGAAATGGAAATACAATTTTCAATAAAAGTGTAACAGTTTTTAACTACACTTATCACAAAATATATATTTACTGGATCATGGCGGGCGGAAGTGTATTATTTGAAAACCTTTAATTTGTTATGGGGTTGACAGGAAACACATAAATATACATATAAATTAGGCCAGTATCGCTGAAATGATCTTTTTGTTTCAAAATTCTTAACTTGACACCTTCGTTTTGTGTGGGAAACCTGAGAGATTTTCCAAAACGTTCGATTTATATAATCTGGAAATTCAGCTCCATGAAATTTTGGTAGAGTTCTCTATTTTATATTTTCTTCCAAAATTAGGTCTTCATATATATTGCCAGCTGGACATTTATCATTTCTTTTGGATATTTTGCATCTAAGAAAAGGTAAGCATTAGTATATATGCAAACATTTCTAGCCGTCAGTGAAATTTGTTCTCAGTGGACCAGTGGAATAATCTGTTTCTTGACACTAATTATATAAGATTTATCACAGGCTGAGACTACTTTAACTCAAAGATTGGTCACTCTCAATTTCCCTTTAAAACCTGTTACACTCAAAAAAGCTATAGTTGTAGTAGTCTCAGTCACAGGTGAAGACAAGGACTCCCAGGTCGAAATGCTTTTTCATATGTTTTCAGTCTGATTTAATAATGAGAACTGGAACGTAACGCGAGCAGAAATTCTCACATTTGATTAAAGAAGTAGAGGGGTATCTAGAAGCTAAACTTAGGGAACGGTCATTGTTTATCAGCTGAAGGGTATGTTCAAATTTTTCACCACATAATGACCCCCCTCCCCTTAACACATAGCTTCAAAACTTTGACCCCCAAACAAAAATCCCTATCAATTGTAAGAAGAAATTCTCACTATAGTAGGACATTTCCCAGATCCCAGATAAGGGGTCTGTAGAAGCTAAACTTAATATAGTTATATATGTTCTTGAGAGCAACAAAAACAGTGTGCAAGAGGATTAGATCTAAGTACAGTGGTACATATAGGTATAAAGTTGAAAGGAAAGGGGATTATTCTTTGATTTTTTGGGGAGGATGATTTGAAAATGAATATCATATCCACATGTCCACTGAATAAAATAAGTATAACAGATGAAAATGAATATTCAATTTGGAAAATATTACTTCTGCTTTTATTTACATATTATCATGATTATATAATTAATTTACATGTCTATTTTCAGGACCTCTGATCCTTGCAGTTAGGTATGTTTGTTTTTGGTGTTCAAGAAGTATATCACTGGATTGAGCTCTCTGTCTAAGTGTATTATTAAAGTGCTTTGCATTAAACTCAGTGATATAAACAACTAAGGTAAGATCGTTGAAATTGTCTTCACCAGGAATTATTGAAGCAGCATCCACTGAGCATGAATAGTTTAAGATAGATTAAATTATTTTAAATGCATTTGAAACAAATTCTTTGCATCCAGATAGCCAAATAAAAAAAAGTACATTGAAATATACCAAACATTGCTACCTGGAATATGATGCTAGGTGGTTTTGTCACCTTTTTAACCATTTGCACTATCTACTGAAGAGTCCTGAGTGCAACTGGTTATTCATTCATACATATGGACGAAACACATAATGCAATCTAGACCATACCCCCGATGTCGCGGGTCCTTGACTGAATTAAAGAACCTACCCCTTAGTTTTAGCCTGGATTTTTAGAATTCGAATTGTCATTTGGTAAAGTCACACTGATTATAAGGTGCACAGCTTTCCCTGTATAATGACGGAGTTCAGGTGTGATCATTACCCGTGTTTATAGCAAATCCTCAATACACCGTTTGGTTGTGCACCTGACAGAGGCGGAATGTACAGATTATGTAACACGGATCAGGTAATTTTGTGAAATATACTATTGGAATCGGTATCGGATTCGACCAACAACTTTTTAATTAGGGTAATATTAATTATGTGGAAAACAAAAGGGCCTGAAATGGTGTAATTTTTAATCTACACCATTGTCCTAGATTATTTATATATAAAGTTAAATTCTGCGGGCAGTACGTCCACTTAGCATGCGAAAGCATATAAGACACGGATCGATAACGGTCTCTGAATTTGGATATTTTCTCAAAAATTGGCATTTTCTGTTGTTTCAAAAACAAAGGAGTAGGTTCAGTAAGACCCCTTTTTGGCCCCAAAATATAGCAGTTTTACAAAATTGTGAAAATTTAATCTTGTATCTATTTACTGGAAAGTAGATTGATTCTGCTACATAAATATGAGCTGTTTTTGACAATACAATGCACATATATCGGTAACTAGCATCATTAAGTCATGCTAAATTACTGAAATCTTCACAATTTTAACATTTTAGATAAGTTTTAGGTGGTTTCTGTCTTAAATGAAAGTGGCCGCATTCGTGTTCATTCATAATATTGAAATGTAAGTTGTATTTAATGATATTACATAACATATATAAAGGTTGAGGATGAACACGGATGCGACCACTTTCAATTTTGACAAAAACCATCTGAAAAGTGACGTTTTTTGGCATATTTGATAGATTTTTCATATTTTAGCTTGAATCGGAGCGTTTTTAATGACTAAATCAGTTAAAATCTTTCACATAAACTAATTGAATCAATTGAAATAGACACTCAAGTGTTTAAAAAATGTCCAAAATCTTCGGTTAGATGAACCTGCAATTTAAGGCCAAAATCGGCCCTTACCGGACCTACTCCTTTAGGAAGTACAAAACATTACATTTCTACGTCATATCACAAATATTTCTGACTTTTTATGGTTTCAGAGAAGTTATTAGATAATAAGGACATACTATGTAGATGTGCATATTGACAGGAAATTATGATTCAATTTTTTTCTAGGAGTTATGCCCCTTTGAACTTATTTGCACCAATATACTACTGCAACAGTTTGCCATCTCAACTCCTCTGAAATCTCACAACAGAATTTCATGAAACTTTGTAGATAATAAGGACATACTACAGTCAAACCTGATTAAACCGGACCCTGAATAAACCGGTTTCCTGTCCATTTCGGCCGAAAATGAAAGTTCCATATTTTTCCATTCAAAGTCTTTGTTAAAATACCCTTTGTAAACCGGACCCTGTGTATTCCGAATTCCGGTCTTATTATGAAGTCCCAATACTCTTAATTACATTAATTATTACCTGTCAAAACCGGTTTGTCTAATTAATTTCAATGATCGATATGCAATCAAAACATATTTGTTGATACAATATAACTTTTCGTGATAATCAATTAGTCAGGTGTCAAACTGTGAACCTACAATCGTACAGTAGTGAGCTGTATTATTTATTAAAACATTATAAACGTGTCAATTAAACGAAAAGACACAACGAATATATATCTCGGACTGAACTTACGTTTTAACTTGGATAAACAAATTAAAATCGCGAAGTAAAAAATTCACATCGTAATTTCGAAATCCTTGGTTCCTTGTTGTAAACCCCTAAACAAATGACCTTGATAATGAAAAAACACCCGGATGACAACAATCAATGGATATTGTACACTGTACGACAACGTTTCGAAAGTGATGACATTACGTTTGATAACATTCTGGCTTTTTAATCGGCCATTCCAACATTTCAAATTATTGATCATGGGAGTAAATCGAAATTCTCAGTCTTACAATCCAAACAACGTGAGCATTATGATGCAAATGCAAACAATGAAAAACGAAGTGAAAGTATTTTAATTTATCAGATATAATTTACAATAAGAGAGAATTTTTTCATGCAAAATGTCGGACGTCACAAGTCATTAACTTCCGGTCAAAACAGAAACCTGAATAAACCGGCTCACTGTCGTAACCGGCCCTTTTTCATGGTCCCGTGGCTGGTTTATACAGGTTATACTGTATGTAGATGTGCATATCGACAGGGAATTATGATTCCATTTTTTTTTCTAGGAGTTATTCCCCTTTGAACTTATTTGCCTCAATATACTAATGCAACAGTTTGTCATCAAAACTCCTCTGAAACATCACAACAGAATTTCATGAAACTTTTTAGATAATAAGAACATACTATGTTGATGTGCTTTTCAACAGGAAATTATGATTCAATTTTTTTTTTCTTAAGAGTTATTTTATTTGTCCAGTGACAATGTGGGTGCATGGGGTATGTGAGCACGCTCACTAAGTAAGGTTCTTTAATTTGTGTTGATGTTAATTAACGGATTAAAGCACTGTTTATTTTTATACCATGGCCACAAACAAAACTGCATCCTTCAAGTTTCATTTATATTTCTATCCACATAACAAAAACCTTGAAACAAGAATAATTCTGCAAAACCTTATTCATATTTTTTATAGTCTACACTATTTGTAATAATCTATTTAGAGAAATTAAGAATTATAAACAAATAAATTGAATATACCATGTTATTAAAATTATTTCATTCTGGTAAATTTGTCTTTTATCATGTTTATATAACTTCAATCAGGCCATGGAGAATCTAAGATAAAGACAACTTCAAAGAAATAATTAAAATATATGTGTGATGCAACAGAAGTGTACTTTCTTGCTCATCTAGCCCCATGTGCATTCCAGGTATTATCATCACTTTGAACTAGTAGACATCTAAGAAACAATGTCGAACATGTAAAGGGAATCTTTCACTAATGATACTGGGATGATCCTTGACTACAGTGTTCCAAGTAAGAAATGCCCACCACAATGGACATAATTAGAACCATATGAGAAGAACATACATACGGGTTCTTATAAACAAAATTACATATAATGTAGAAATGCAGCTTATGTGTTCCTCTACTAATTTTTAGTATTTTTTTTTTATCTAAAAGCACAGAAGTGGATCTCATTTTAACAGAATCATTTGGTAATCCATACATTGTGTACAAAAAGTGTCTCCTCCAAGATAATCTTGAACATAAAACCCAAATATTGAAAAAACCAACACTACACATTTTTAATGTTTGGTACTGGATGGCTGTCACTGTGGAACACTAGGGGGGGGGAACAGATTTTTTTTATCAGAAAACACTGTCAAACATTCAAACATATTATCCACATTGATCTGTCCACACTTGTATAAAATACAAGGAAAATTTATTGCAAAACATATAAATTATTACAATAAACCAAATATATGCATTGCCAACCTTGAGAAAATAGAAAATAACTACTTATATCTTTTAAGTAAATGTTCAAATTAACCAGTTTTAAATTATTGTAAACAAGAATGTGTCCAAGTACCCAGATGCCCCACTCGCACTATCATTTTCTATGTTCAGTGGACCGTGAAATTGGGGTCAAAACTTTATTTTGGAATTAAAATTAGAAAGATCATATCATAGGGAACATGTGTACTAAGTTTCAAGTTGATTAGACTTCATCTTCTTCAAAAACTACCTTGACCAAAAAAATTTAACTTGAAGCGAACGGACGCACAGACGCACGAACGGAGGC
>NW_027268463.1:0-28455 GCF_963676685.1 Mytilus edulis | reverse complement strand
ATGATTTATTATATTGGCACATGAATTACACTTGATCTGTTCTTTATAAACATTGAAACGAAGCTATGATGCACCGTTTGCACGACGATGAACGAAAGATTAAATAGTTTGTTATTGAAAACAGAATTTCAAATAGTTCCTTTAATTGATTTATTGAAGCGAGCGAAATATAGTTTTTGTTTTGTATTTCATTGACCATCTGAAAGACAGATAATTATAGTAGTAAGATCTACACATTTAGAAATTAGTTAATTTTGCTCACACCGTAGTCTGGATTATTTAACGGAGAATGGGACAGGAAATACCATTTTTGTCCATACTAATGTTCAACATTTACAATTATCAGGGAGAAAAACATACTGAGTTTGTGTTTCTAGGCTACATTCTGCAGTTTTCAACAGTTAAATGTCATTTTTTCCGAAATGTACAATAATCATTGATTTTCTTAATACTCATCATAGATACAAGGCTTCAAAACGTTATGCATAGGCCAAATATGCATGAAGATAGAAATCCTTATCATTTTAAACAATTCACTATTTAATAAAACCCAAACTTTGCAGTGAAATGGGAATAAATGAATAAATACAAGTGGAGTCCTAAAATTAATAAATATCATTAACAGAAGAATAAAAACTATTATACATTAGACAATGAACAAAGTGTTAACAATAAAAGTATTCCATTACATTGATGGATAGAAGAAAGAACAACCCCGGAATTAATTACTGAAATGACTCACTATAGAAATTGTTTGTCTCGTTAATAGCTATTTATACATAAAAATGTATCCGCTATAAATAAAGGCAACAGTAGTATACCGCTGTTCGAAATTCATAAATCGATTGAGAAAAAACGGGTTACAAACTAAAACTGAGGGAAACACATCAAATATAAGAGGAGAACCACGACACAACAGAAACACAACATTAAAATGTAACACACACAGAAACGAACTATAATATAACAATGGCCATTTTCCTGACTTGGTAAAGGACATTTTAATAAAATAAAATGGTGAGTTTAATCTGGTTATGTGGCATGCCAAACCTCTCGCTTTTATGGTAAATGTTAAATATAACATTAAAATGACAACATTACATGATAGGACTACAATACCAGGACTGTAAATTAGTGGAAAACAAAGTTTATCAAAAAGACTGGAATATGCGATCTGATTTTCGATGAGTCAACCTTTCTCAAACGACGATGGAAGTTTTTAACGACCTTGTCTGGCTATAAAGCCCTTGCATGGTCTGTCTTCCCACATACCAAATGGTGTGTATATACATGTATATATAAGCTAGCAACTATATAGGTCAACAATAAGCAAAATCCATATTGCATAGCAAGCTATAAAAGGTCCCGAAATGATAAAGCAAAACAATTCAAACGAGAAAAATAACGGTCTGATTTATGTACAAATTAAACTAACAACGAGAAACCTGATATACAGCAACAGACGTCAACCACTAAATAACACGCTCCTCATTTCAGACGACAGACACAAACATAAGATGGCGAGGTTAGACATTGGCACAGTAGTACAACAGTACAACACCAGAACAAACTACAAATCAATAAACAAAAAGCATATGATAAAAATCAACAAACGACAACCACTGGATCCTGACTTGAGACAGACACATACATAGTGTGGTGGGGTTGGACAAGTTTGCTGACGCTAAAGCCTCACCAACGAGGGACAGTGGTACAACAGTACAACACCCGAACATAATGTACGAAACAATAAACAAAATATGATAAACAGCAACAAACGACAAGCGCTTAATTCACCTTATCTTTTGACAAATCATTTGACTTTCGTACATTTCTTGTCCAAATTATGACGTATTACCATCTCTTGAATCATTTATAAATAGTCACAAAAAATGTTTATTTTTTTTTTTCAGCTGGTAGATAATGTTATCTATTTTAGACTGAAAACAAAAACTAATGCTTTATTCTATGCAAAGCTTATTCAAACATGTTATTTTGTGATATATGTATTGCGTACATGTAATTATTATGTGATGTATCTGGTGGTTTCGTCATTCTGACGCGTGAAGGTGATGTAATACGCCATGTTGTACATGTATGCTTGAGTGTTATTAAAAGTCTGAATATTTTGAATGTTCCTTTTTTCACTGAATTGGTAAACTTTTGTATCGAAACTAACTGTAACAAAAGCTCTTTTTTAAGATTGTGAAGATTTTTTTATTTGTACGTTGGCGTTTTTTCTGACTGATTAAACAGTATTTACTTTTAACTAGTAAAAATACTCACAGAGAAGATGTATGTTCGGTTTATTTAATTCGTCTTGTGTCATATATTTATTTTGTAATTTGGAGAAGCTGATTTTGAAAGCGGATCTTTGACACTATTTACTAAATACATTGTATATTCACATATTTTTACATCTGTTTACATTGTATTTAATATAAGAATAAGAAAGTTTGGAGTGATTGCCAATGAAACAACTATCCACACTGAGACCGAAAGACGCAGGTGCTAGCAAATATAGATAATTTTACGACCTTTAACAATGAACAAAAATCATGCTATATACCGAACTATAAAAAGGCACGACATGACAAAAATGGAAAAATATAGAAGAGAAAACCAAAAGATCTATTTACAAAATAATAAACGAACACTAACCAACGTCTATTTCAGCCGGCGATCCTTGGCATGAGAAGAGCACATACGGAATGTAGCAGGGAACAGGTATCTGTCCCTATCATGGCGGCACCCACAAAATGTATTAGCTAAACGAAAAAGTAGTGTATCCACTAGGAAAAGGTCGGGAAAAACAATGTAAATAGTAAACAACTTAAACATACTTCTTCTTTAATTCAGAATGTTGTGGAAATTAATATTACATGATTACATAATCAACTTGAGATGTGAGAATAGTGACTGTTTACATCGAGACTTCTTAGGTATAATATGGCGACTTTAGAAGCTATTGTCGAACTTTAAACTGTTTATAGATTCAAAAATAACACTTTTTACTTCAAAGCTAGACTCTGTTGACAAAACTTAACGCATCTAATTGCTGAGGTCAGGTCAGAAGTTGTGTAAGTAAATTCAGATCTGATTACTACACAAACTGGATGTAAAAGCTTAGAGTAGATCACAACAAGCTAGAGAGAGGTATAGGACAGAGAGAGTCCCAACTCAATACTCCAGAACTGGAAAAAATGGAACGTCTAAAAGAAAAAGCATTAAGGACAAGCTTTTTGCATTGAACAAAAATCAACCTTTTATGGAGTCGTTCAATGGCTGTCTCAGTGACTGGTACCCAATACCTGTTTTTTTTATCTTCATTTCTAAAACAACTAAGTGCATACAGTTTATTACGGTGTACTTAAATCGTGCACATTGGAATGGAACAGAACTCGATATTTTGTACAACAAATCCAATGAAATAGATGATATTGTAATTGTTTATTCATTAATGAACAGGAGACGTAACTGACAGTTTGGTGGTGTGTACCAGGAATAAACGAGAGTTTATGGCCTTCCCGTCGGAAATCATATTTTTGCCAAGACTGATGTTCATTGTCCTGAACTGTCATTGTGTCTCTTTCGATAAGATATTAATTAAAATGATTTATTTTCACATACAGGATAGATATCTATTATATTTGTTTAAAAACATTCATTTTGTCAGTTAAAGCTTTTTTGACAATAATTCAAATGAATGAAGACGTTGAAAAAAATTATTGGCAAAAGAAATCAATAAATAACTGAGACACATCTACCGTGTATCATACTATTCCTCTAATAGAATTTGTGTACATTTGACATATTGGTATAGTGGCGCAAATTACATTTTCAGCTGTTACATACATTTGTTTATTTTTATTTCTGTTTATTTAGTATTTTTACTTATTTATTTGATCCTGTAATTGACGTTTAACCTTCTATAATTGACAACTTTGGTACAATGATTTGCATTTTTTGCAGGATTTTGTTAAAATTTACACCGAATGACATCTGTTTATAACAGTAAGGATTTTATTTGCAGCGGAAATGTCAAACAAAAATATACATTTACCTCAAAAAGATTTTAAGTATCATTTAAACCTCTCCTTCTCACAATTTTTTCTTCTTCATTATATATATTCTGGGAAAATAGAAACACTTCTTTGAATGTGCTATTTATAATGTGTACGTCTTATAATGCACTTTCTATGATTTCATTGCTTTAGGCAGATTACTTAGTCTCATAAATAATAGTGGCATAATAATTAATTAATTAATAATATGCCGAAAATTTCGGTAAAATATCACATCAATAAACTAAAATGTAAACAAAAAACTATTAAATTCCAAAATATGCACTATAATCTTTTTATGATAAGAAGATCCTTGTTTAGTTTCAGCTTTAGGGCTATTAACTTGAAATGTAAACATTATGTCCTTCAACTAATGCTTGTTTCACATCATAATGCCTTATTATCATGTTGAAGTCAAAGATATTCACTTTTTTAAACCGTAGTTACCGTTTTTTATATTCATTCACTTATGAATCAAATATTATTTGGCTTCAAATATGACCAGTTCAGTATTCGACATTACTTTAATAGTGAGGTTCGGAATTTGTCAGGGCTATCCGATTTGAGATCTTTTCTATATCGATATTGCTTTCCAGAGATATGATAACGTTATAATGTGATGTATAATAAGAAAGCGGCACAAGAAAAGTAATTTTTAAAAACCTTCACCAGTAATGTTCGAGACAAAATGTGTGGAAAACAAGACAGAGTAACGCGTATCAAAACTGAAAAAAAATCCAAAAAGAACAGTCGTAATCGGCCAAAGTAAACTGTATTTTAGTTCTAGTAAATTAAATATATCATGAACTTAATACATTTTTCACTTCTGAATCAAATGTTATTTTTCTTCAAATATGACCGGTTCAGTATTCGACATCATTTTAACAGTGATGTTCGGAATTGGTCAGGGTTATCCGATATGAGATCTTTTCCGGTATTGCTTTCGTGAGATATGATAACGTTATAATATGATGTATAATAAGTAATACGTCACAAGAAAAGTATTTCTTTTTAAAAACCTTCACCAGTAATGATCGAAACCAAATGTGTGGAAAACAAGACAGAGAAACGCGTAAAAAAACCCAACAAAAAAAGTCCTAAAAACAGTCGTAAACGGCCAAAGTAAACTTTATTTTACAGAGTTCTAGTTAAATTAAATAGATCATGAACTAAATATATATTTAAAGTCGTATAATGATTAAGTCATTAATTTAATTCTTGTATGCAAATGGTATTCCACCCAAAATTGTCATTTTGGGCTAATGATATATTTGATGGATATTGTTTACAAAGGATGAATTGTTTTTTAATGACAACATTAGTACTAAAACATTGACTACACCTGCACCGCCGACACAAATAATAGACATAAAAACATGCATTATATATAGCTGTTTGATCAGAGAAACGGTCCGAATAAAGACAATACGTTTATTATTGCCACCTTATGTTACTTGATTGAAGGTGGTTAGTGATTGATAATATTATAAAACGTATTCATCTAGCGATTATTACGAAAACGATTAGTAAAAGTCGGATTGATTGTCTTTTTATTAACCCCTTTCCTACTATACACGGGATTCATAAAAATATAACAAAAAAAGATAAAATATATTAGGCTTGTACGAATCTTTATGTTATAAATTATCTTTTGTAAGTTGTTGTTGTAACAGAGATAAAATTGAGAATGGAAATGGGGAATGTGCCAAAGAGACAACAACCCGACCATAGAAAAAAACAACAGCAGAAGGTCACCAACAGGTCTTCAATGTAGCGAGAAATTCCCGCACCCGGAGGCGTCCTTCAACTGGTCCCTAAACAAATATAGAGTTTGTTATTCCTTTACCAATGCAACCATTTAAAAAAACCACCTAGTTATGAGAAAAATATTATATTTTTAATACGAACGTCTTTATAAATAAACATGACCTTTGTGGTTCCTAAATGTAAAAATAAGGAGATTTGATATAATTGCCAATGAAACAACTACCCACCGGAGATCACTGGAAGAGAACGTCAGAAATTGAATTCTAAATCGGATAATGTACGGCTTTAAACAACACCAAGATTCATATAGTAAGAACTTATATAGACAAACAGAACAAGCTGAAAACAAATAAGGCGGATAATTACAAGCGACAACCACAGAATTACAGGCTCCTGACTTGACACAGACACTGAACTGTATACTTCTTTTGAAATAAGGATATACCGTATCTAAGTAAGCGTTATCAAGGTATTATGTTTTCCTGACTTATTTTCTACTAATAGTCTAGTTATTATATTACTGACCTTTGCTGTTCACTTTTAGATTATTTTGAACAGGGAAACAACTAGATAGACAGCTGACTACGCAAGCTTATGACAATGCCATCATCAATTATGATATGTAAATAATTTTTGTTTCGTTTGTGTACCCAACAAGTGGATTTCAAAATAGATAGTTACGGGATGAAACATATTTATTTCTAACGCTTAGTAAAACATGCCTCTTCGATAAGGTTTGTTTTTGTAGGAAACATACAGTCTGTCCCATTTAAAAGTTGCCTCCCTTTGTTAAAAATTTCTAAAATTGGAACCAAAACCAATAATTCTAACATGCACTATTAGGAAGGACTAAAGCAATAAGAATGTTATAAGAAACATTTTGGTTAATATCAGTTTTGCCTGGGGGTTTATTTCAACATACAGTTCCTGTTTTTTATGACCAATCGATATTAATGTTTACATTATAGAGTTCAAAATAGGTCACATATGAAGGTAATATACCGCTGTTAGTCAAATACGTGTTGTATTCGAAATCCTAAAGAAAAATTAACAAACCGAGTTAGAAAATTTAAAGTCAAACTCGCATCAACCCCAAACGGAGGAGATCTGGATGCACAGTCATTTTTAAATCTTATACTACACACATACGTATCCCCTTTCTGCGATTCGATTTTTTTCTAGTAATAAATAACTATCTGTGATTCTAAAGTCATTTCTAGTAGTTTAAACAGATATGCTTGGGCCCCAACACGTTTGTAATACAATGTGTAACTTTTCTTGACCGGACTAGTGATAAATCACCTTTGATCACATTCTTTTTACTTTGATTCAATTGACGTAAATTCCCATATTTTTTTAATGATTAATACATGATGAAAATAAGAAGTAAGATCATGTAATAGGAAAACAAAAATATGTTTAGTTGATGTCACGTTCTTCTGAAATATGTATACAAGATATGCAAAATGTAGTACTAATATGTTTATTAGGGAATATTTCCTAGTCATCTGATGATAAATAGGTTTTTTGCATAAGAACCAAGAAACTCTTTGTTGTCATTTGTGTTTTGTCATGTTTAACAAAGCCATTGTAGGGAAAGTCAGGGTTTTGTATAATACATACATGGGCACAAAATGTAATGATAATTTGTATACATATATTTTATTTTCATCGTGTTGATTTGGAAGCCAGTTTAAACTGGATCCATAGCAAAAATGTTGGCATAATTTTGCAAAAGCTTAAACAGCAGAAATTATATAAAAAAAAAGTAGCAATAACAATACAATCCCATTAGAAAGAATAAAATGTACATTTATCCATTAGGGTTTAAAACACCTTGAATATATAAATAAATTATCAAAACTAGTAAATGTTAACTCTAATTTATTCTTAAGTGACCTAAAAAAGAAGAAAATGAAATATTCCCCCAAAAACATGATTATTTGACCTCCCTACAACATATTTACAGAAATAAACAAAAGACCAAAGCTACAATTGTCTCATGAATTATGCATAGTCCTACTAAATTAACCAAGCGTCATTATTACTTATGTAATACACATTGTACGTAGATGGGGATTTCTTGTTACATGTCCGTTAGTTGTCAGTACATATGTTTCATGGTATACATTTTTATGATTTACATGTTTATCTAAACAAAAAAGTTCAAGGAAACGTTCATACATTTTTGTAGATATCTTATCAGTTTTTTTTTATAAAAGCTATGGCAAATATGATTTTATAAAATCTAAGGTTTTAGAATAAGATTTGCAAAACTTAGCTCTTGTTAGAAACTCCCCAAAACGCAAAATTTCGAATATAGTGTTTTAAAATGATTGTATCCACTGACTATGAACCCATGATGCAATTACATTGTCATTACAAATTTTGTTTTAAGGATAACCTCTCAATTCAACTCAGTAGTCAGCACTTCGGTACTGGCATGACTTATACCATATACTTTCTTCAAACTCCTCGTTCACAAACAAAGAATTTTTTAAGAAACTAAGGTTTTAATTCCCTCAGGCCGCGAAAGTTAATTGAAGATGAATTCGGCCAAGGATTTGTATAGTCTTACTATACAAATGCTTGATTCGGCTAATCTATTTATTTCCAAAGGAGCCATACAGCTTCAAACATTCCAACGTATTAACGCAGTCCTGACTTTCTAATGTTTTTGGTTGGGTGTCAGTCCTGAAGAATGTAAATCCAGTAAAGCCTTTCGGACGCACGATATTTGTAAAGTGTTAATTTAATTTTCAAGTAGTCTACTAAAGTGTAGATGCACTCTACACAATTTTTTTATTCATACAAAAAGCTAAAGAAACAGAAGTTAATTTAATTTTTACCAATCGTGTCTAAGAACATGGAATCATGTGTTCATGCGTCAGAACAAACCAGATTTAAACATTATTTATTCCGTAATCACCAAAAAGAGGATATCAATCACAATACAATCTACAGACCGGTTAAATCTATTACTAACTTTCATTTGGTAAATGCTCCTTTATAATATATAGTATATACACATGTTTAAGGTAAATGTACTTCAATGATGGAACGAGAACACATCTTTAAACATGTTATTCATCAGTATATTACAAGTAAATGAAAAAATCTTGAGACATTTTCAGGAGATGTATCAAATAACATGTTAATAATAGTCTAGTTGTCGTCATGTTGTTTAAAAAGACACAGTGAACCTATTTTAAGAGTATATTGGGTGTGAATTATTAGCGATTGTTGTAGCTCTAATGAAATTACTCCTTATGGGTCACACTTCGGCGACAATCAGTACTACAGTGTTTAATTCAATGTATTCGTGTATAAAAATGTACCTTTTATTGTTGTTTTGTATATTTATTTGAATGTAATGTGAGACGCAAATAAATAAAATACTGAATATTGTAAATTTAAGTTTTAAAATACATATTTACTTAAGATGGATTGAACATTTTCCAGGAAGATATACTAGTATAAGCTTTACGGTTTACCTCTTTCGAATCGATAAGTTGAAACTATCATTTTAATCAAATTAAAGCAAAAACCATTGGTACAATAGATTTAAGAATACCATCACATTCAACAAGCTATATCATATGGTAAAATAAATTTGTTGAAGAACTCAATCGCTGGAACCATGAAACCGTTAGCGACTCATCTTCAAATTACTGAATTCGTTTTCGTGTTTGTTTTCCGTTTCATTGTGTTTAATTCATATGATAGGTCTATGACTTAAATCCATACAATTTCATTTTTTCAACCCAATTGTATGGCTGTCATTTGGACATTGAAGAGGCTATGAACAGGAATCGGAAGAGCGATCCCGGGTTCGCTCCCCGGCTGTAACGGTGCAAGTAATGGTGATAGGTTCGAATTTGTATGATGTTTAAACCAAATTAATTAAGATGATTTTGTTTCCTTCTCATTGTTGAATGTCACACAGTGCGGCCTATAGTTTTCTCATTGGCAATCAAATCACATAATCCTTATTTTGTGTATATGAGTTATCGAGTTGACATCTGTCTATGGCTTTTACAATCTCGATCCGTTAAGTCCTTTGAGTTTATCAATTAATAGTAGCTTTGGTCAACCTTTTTTTCACTTTTTAAATTATTTGACAGCATTACATATTGGTACAATTGCCTTGGTAGCAACTGAAGAGACTCTACTCACCCTTGATGAGCATTGCTGAGATCAGTTAATACAGTCCATACAGAAATAAGAAAAATAACAGAAAATGATATCCGTATGCCCTCCATTTTCAATACATCTGTTAACTTAACGTGGAAATGTCTTTATTTTGCTCGTTTAGTATGATCCCTTGTCTTAAGGTTGTCAGTATTTACCCTCAGGCATATGTAAAATGGCAATACATCATGTGCGACAGAACCAACTTGTAGACATAAGTTTCTCATCTAGTGTCACGTGATTACTTACGAAAGGAACTATATTGTCATTACCATCGCAATATTCAAATGTAAGCAAAATACAGGAAACAGCGAAAAAAATAATTGACAACAGTTACATGTATTTAGGTATTTTATCATGGAAAAATGGAAATTTTATTACTTATTGGTTAATTGGTTTCCTTTCACTTGAAATGACAAACCATGGATAGTGACTAACACATGACAAAGGACCAATGGATAAACAAATGAACCTTTAGTCTCAGATGCATGTTTTTTTCATTTGTTGTTATTGGATTTGAACTAGCTGCCAGTAATTGCGAGTAATCTCAGATCTATACTTCGTGTCTTTTTGTTGTTGGGATGTACAAGTACCCGTCCACGTCCATTCTATGTTTTGTTATATGCATTTCTATTTATATCCATCTGATGCATGAGTTAAGCCTTTTTAACTGATTTTTATAGTTTGTTCTAATGTTGTTCTGTTACACCACTGTCCAGGGTTAGGGGAGGTTGGAATCCCGATAACAGGTTTAACCCCGCAATGTTTTGTATGCATGTGCCTGTCCCAATTCAGAAGCCTGTAGTTCAGTGGTTGTTGTTGTTGCCGTGTTACATATTTGTTTTTCGTTAAAAAAAGAAAATTAATTATGCAGTTGGTTTTCTTGTTTTTAATAAAGGCAACAGTAGTATACCGCTGTTCAAAACTCATAAATCCATGGACAAAAAACAAAATCGGGATAACAAACTAAAACCGAGGGAAACGCATTAAATATAAGAGGAGAACAACGACATAACACTAAAATGTAACTCATATAGACAAAATCCCACGAGAATAACAAATATAACATATATATATAACATCAAAACCAAATACATGAATTTGGGATAGACAAGTACCGTGACACGTCTTATCGCAATGTGAATTTACACTCAAAAATAAGAGAAAACAAACGACACAACGTTATAATGTAATACACACAGAAACGAACTATAATATAACAATGACCATATTCCTGACTTGGTACAGGGCATTTTTAAAGGAAAAAATGGTGGGTTGAACCTGGTTTTGTGGCATGCCAAACCTCGCACTTTTATCGCCATGTGAAATATAACATCAAAATGACAACACAGGACTACAATATAAATAAATTGGAGAACACAATTGACAAAGAATCACACGAACAACAGCCAACAAAAGGCAACAAGTTCAAAATTTTAATACGCCAGAAGTGTATTTTGTCACACAAGACCTATGTGTGACGCACAGATACAAAAGTTTGAAAGCCGAAACGAGTACAAAGTTGAACAGCATCGAGGACCAAAAGATCAAAAAGGTTGTGCCAAAAACGGCAAGGGTTTTCTGTTAAGTTACCAGAAAATCCCTATAATGTTGTTGTTATTTGATTTAAAACTTTTTTTACATTTCGGGCCTTTAAAGCTGACTGTGCGGTGTGAACTTTGCTCATTTTTGAAGGTCGTAATGTGATTTCTGTGTCATTTGATCTCTTGTGGAGAGTTGTCTCATTGGCAATCATACCACATCTTCTTTTTTTATACTTTTTACTTCGTGATAAATAATCATATAAACGCAATGGGTAGAAATAGAACATGCTCCCTTATGGAGCTACATATATGATTAATGCATAGAAATTTATGAAAGTCCTACGCCTATCTTTGCTTTTTTGGTGGGCCACCCCTTTTTTAAGATCCTGCATCCTCATCTGTTATTATATGAATAGATTATTGTCTTTAAAATTGTATTTGCTTAATATCTGATAAAGTTGATGAGAAAGGATGTCTTTGCCGAGTTCCAATCCATATGTTATATGATTTTACTAAATGATAAGTGTTTAAAATGTGTTTTATGTTTTCGTGTTTGATGTTGTTATTAAACATTTGAACCACAATGATGGCGTCATAATATGTCACAGATGCCATTTTATTCAAAAGTAAAGAAGACAACATTTTGTTCGAACTCCTATATGTGAATGTTGTTGTTAGCGAACTTGTCAATTTTGACATATTAACTGGATAATAAATTGTTTATTATCGTTGTATTATGTTATTTATGTGTAAAAAGGAGGAACTTTGGTGAAGTGATTAACACGGATCGTACCTTGTTGATATCAAGAAACCGTATGTTTACGTATACTTAAAATAATACAATATAAAGTCCGTATGTTACCTGGATAATTCTCATTTGGTGGATTTCAATATGGGACAAAACGGTTCCGCATTTGTAAAACCCTCATGATTTCTCATTCAGGTGAATTTAAAAATGGGACAAAACGGTTCTACATTTGTTAAAAAATTAAATCAAACCAACACATTTTGCTGACTTTTTCACGGTTTGTCCGTTCGTTTAAAGAGGGAATACATGAAATGGGATTATGTTTTCATGATAAACTGGCAGACAACTTTTAATTTCAGGAGAAGTTGTTATAACTCATCGTGAAGCTTTCTTACTGAAAATTATTAACTGAAGATTCAAGAAAAAAATCACAACAAGATCAAGACGTCTCCTAGCATTGACTTAGCAGTAATATTAGTGTTTAACCGATAACTGCTACAAATGTCCTTACTAGTTATCAATTAACAACATAACTGCTACAAATGTCCTTACTAGTTATCAATTAACAACAGCAATCTACAAATGTCCTTACTAGTTATCAATTAACAACAGCAATCTTCAAA
This sequence comes from Mytilus edulis, assembly GCF_963676685.1. Classification (NCBI taxonomy): domain Eukaryota; kingdom Metazoa; phylum Mollusca; class Bivalvia; order Mytilida; family Mytilidae; genus Mytilus; species Mytilus edulis. Next base: position 15,518 of record NW_027268463.1, on the reverse strand, counting down.
TGTCCTTACTAGTTACCAATTAACAACCGCAATCTATAAATGTCCTCACTAGTTATCAATTAACAACAGCAATCTACAAATGTCCTTACTAGTTATCAATTAACAACAGCAATCTTCAAATGTCGCTTTATCGGTACTAACATAGATTTTGTGTTGAAAAGTTTAAAACATATCTAAATATATTATGTTGTTACATGTGTCGGTTATGCGAACTCGAGATATTACATCCTATCGATACAATTTATTTATATTTTGGCATTGCACAAGGTCATGCGTATATTGTATTTGCACTAAAACTGTTGGATGTTAACTGATTCATGTATTAGTTGTTTCATTTACAGTGACTACTCTTATTTTGGTGTTTGTGCCTCGTACCGATCTTTTAAGTTACGCCAATTGCACCTGATATTTTCAGTATGTGCTTATGCTATCATGTCAAACCACCATCCCAGGTTATTGAGAGGACGGAGCACTCACAAACATATTTAATTTAGCCATATTCTTAATGTGCATTTTTTGTGCCTGTCCCAAATAAGAAGCCTATATAGTAAATTGAGTGTCGTTGGTTCATTTCTGTTATAATTGATTGTAGTAAACTATTTTGTTATTTATTATGAAGTTTGTTTTCTGGTTTGAATTGTTTCACATTTTCACATCTAGGCAATTTATTGCCGACTATACGGTAGGTGTTTTTTCATTGTTGAAAGCCACACAGTGGCCTATAATAATTCGTTATCAATTCATTTTAACTCTCGTGGATAGTTGCCTCATTGTCAACCATACCTCACCTCCTATTTTTTATTAGTCATATTTTGCAACATGACTAAAAACAAACAAAGTGTAGAATTGAGCTATTACAGTATATTTCCTTCAACACTTCCTCAGTCAAAGACCAAACAGAAAACAAACTACACAAACAAACAAACAAACGGACGCACGAACAAGAGAAAAAACAAAAAAGAAGAGGAAAATCAGCAAAAAATATTTATAACAAAGTCTTTTTTTTTCCGTGAAAAAAAGTCCTTTTTGTTTTTTATGTTAGTAGAGCTTGCAACATGTTTGCCAAACTTTGTCCCATCAATAACTGTTAAAACAAGGAAGTACTCTATTGACAGCCATTATTGACCACATGGGCATATGGTATAGACACTTGTTCATACTATTGTCGACCTCTTTATGTTTTTTTAGTCTCTGTGTCGATGTATAATTGGCGTATGTATACAAACAACTCCCTTTGTTCTTATACATGAGTTAGACAAAAAATTGTGGTGTAATGAAGGTTTTTATTTCCATTTAGCTGCTTGTTGTACTAGTTAAACAAGGTATTATAGAAAAATTGATGTGTTGCAGGGGATCACGGATGAGTGGGAAATATATCCAAACTATATATTGTTTAAGGGTAGGGTGAAGGTTGGCGCCTAATAAAACGTGTAAACCCGTTTGCATTTGTTTGGACCTGTCCTTAGTCAGAACCGGATGTTCAGGGGTTGTCGTTTGTTGATGTGGTCCATTAGTGTTTCTCGTTTTATATAGATAAAACCGTTTGTTTTTCCTGTTTGAAGGTTTCACACTAGTAATTGTTGGGCCCTTTATAGCTTGCTGTTCGGTGTGATCTAGGCTTGTGTTGAAGACAGAATTTTGACATATAATGGTTTACTTTTACAAATTGTGACTTGGATGGAGAGTTGTCTCATTGGCACTTATATAAACATATTCGTATATCTATTTAATTTATGTATGTAAGATAAGGAGAGAGTAGATCAACAACAATATCTTTGTCTGAAGTCTGAGGAAAGATTTTTAGAGGTGGATACTGCTGTAAATTCTTAATTCTTTTGTGTCGATTTAAATAAAAGAACATGGAATAGATTTTAAAAAGAAATAAAATCCACTTAAGATGACATTGCAGTCGGTCTGCCCATTTCCGATTTTTTATATGATTAGATAAAATATATTAATTCTCTAGTTTAAGATTGATGACTTTTACACATCCCTGTTTTGTCTTTTTTGTGGTAAAGACCTCTTTTCTAACAATAACATGAGTGACATGCGTGTTGTTAATTATACAAAATGAAAGAAATATAATTAAAGAAACTCGTGACATAATTTATTTGGTCAATCTAGTTCTTTTGAACTGATTTGTAATCGTCATTTTGCGACATATTTTATATATTAAACCATTCCGAGTAAAATTAGTCCGTTTGTAAATCATTTTGTTCGTTTTTCTAATTATGTACGCAAAACATTACGACGACATAATGTAATTGTGAAATTATCTTTTATATAAAAGAGTTAATGTTATTTTCACAATTCTACTATATATCCTTGTCCGTTTTGTGTGAATTGTTTCTTTTACGATAAAACCCTCCCCTTGAAACAATAATAACACAAACACAAGAGACAACTTTAACCAAATAGGGGGGGGGGGGGGGGGGGGGTATATACGCACTGCATTTTTCTTAACAAACATCTTAAGTTGAGAAAATTGCAACCAGCAGGAGTCTTTTCATTTTCAGAATATTCCATCACTTTCAAATTAATGGAAAATGATTGATAGGTAGATTTTCTGCTTGCTTAAGTCCAGTGACAAACATGTGATGAATATTAAAGATGAGAACACATCAACAATAACTTAAAAACGGTTGTCCTAGACAGTGGGTCGACTTGACCTGATTAAAGGCAGTAGCTTGGAGAAAGCAAATTGAAATTGAGGACATGTCGATATGAATAGTTTGTAAAACAGTTCAGTGCCATTGTTATACAACCTCCCCCAACTTTTACGCATCCATCAAAGAGTTTATGCAAGATTCTAAGGAGGCGCAGGGAATTTGGCAATATCCCAACTGTTGGTGTCGGATCAAACTTTCTGATTTTGACCTATGCATTCCTTACAACAAACCAAACGGACGTTCATTTCAAGCATGGGTTTAACTGCCAATGCAAACGGGAGAGAAAATATGTCCAGATGACCACATGTATATACCTCAGCCAAACATTGCGGTTCAAATAAAATGATACAGTGTGTTTTTAACAAAGTAATATACAGTTACATTATTATGTAAACAATGTCAGAAAATAAAAAAGTTGCATGTACACACAAAGTAATTTATATTATATAACCAATGGCGTCACGTTTCGCCATTAAAGTTAAAAGTTGATGCACGTGTTTTGATTTACGGTCAACCAGAGAGTTCAGATCAAATATTTAGGGCCGAAAGCTATATTTTGGACTATATTTCACTTTAACGGGTCTGGGTAAAAAGTTTTAACTTTTCCTGAGGAAGTTGCAACCCCCAATTTTTGTACATTTACCTTTTTTCAGTTGAATACTTTGCCATGGAAAGTTATAGTAAATTGGTAAGATTTTCTGTGTTAATAAGTACAATGTAAGTTAATGCAACATTTAATTTCAGCATACAGTATGTACTCAGTGAGCTATGGCTTTAACTAAGCCGACTAGGTACTTATTATGATAAACTGCATTGGTATAGACTCAACTTTAAATGATGGAGCCTTTCCAACGATTTTTTCATTGCATGGTCTGCGAGTTATTAAAAACTTTTTTACGGTGAATCTGGTCTGCTTCTTGTATAATATATGTGTTAGTATTCTTAATTCGTTTGACATGATAAATGATTTGTTTAAAAAAGAAAGAATTATTTAAAATATTCAATAAACGTCTAATAATTGAAAGGCTGCATTTTGAATATGTTAAAAAAATGCCTAAAGGCATACTATATAAAAGATATGTATATGTGAATATTTAAGTACAAGTTTAACAGTTAAAAGTGATTATTTAGTTGTTCTGATTCTATATAATGTATAACTCTTGCGGATGATTATTACGTATTATAAGTTATTACTTGTATTCGTATGCAGTGACAGTTTTGAAGTGATCAATTGAAGAAATTTAATCTTATAATTGCAAATCGCTTGAAGGAATACAAGCGGTATATTCTGTACTTATTAACCAACAATGGAAGTAAAAAAAAGTTATAAAATGACTAAATATTAATATTAAATCTCATTAACACATGACAGAGGCAAAATCCCTTTGATCTTACTGTGGTATAATCTGGATAATGCACGGGTCAGGTGTGCATTAACTACTTCAGTTATTGCACAGGTCACGTCCTTGACAGATGATTATTGTACAGTACTTAACGTTTATTGATTCCATTGCTACTACAGATATTTGTTTTTCTCTTTTTTGTAAGAAATATCAAGTGGATACATGTATCTATACTCGGACATAACAATAAGTCACTTGATAAAACATCAGAATAGAAAACATACAAAACAAATGTAGTAGCATTACAATCAACAAAATACAAATCTAAATAAGATAAAGAACACAGTTTGATTTAATACTAAAATTATTTTTCCATCAATAAAAAAAAATTGTCATTAAAAAAAATGAAAATAAATTATCATCGACATCTTCCTCATTGTAGTCTTGTTATGTAAGTTATCAGTGTCACAACCTGACACAGTGAAAAATACCCGCTTTTCATACATTTCTATGTACGGCTTAAAAACAACGTAAATTAACAATTCAGTGTTAAACATTGAGAAAAAAATCTGTGAGGTTCACATCTTCGTTACAAAATTGAACACGCAGTTTTGAAAAGAGCTGTTGCTTGGCAGTCCTCGATATTTTCCTTCTGGTTTTGAAACATTAAATGCATTTTCTGTATTTTCAATATCAACTTGTTCAGGAAAAAACTTTCGGATGAATGATTACCAAACACAGACTTGTCCCACAAAATTTCTTCCTGTTCAACTGAAATTGGATCTGCTTGTTTAACATTTATACCATACCCATCTGCTGTTAATTTTTTCATCTGTGCGTCAAGTATTTGTCTAAACCTCAGAAATCTGTCATCAGACTCGTTCAAAAAGTTAAGATTAGAAACACCTTGTGACCGCATTCCTCTTAGAAGTCCAGTTACAAGAAGATAAAGTGTTTTCGCTGGATATTTCTCTCCATTCTTTTTTCGAACTTCTACTACAAATTTTCCTAAAATGCTGTTAATATCTTGAACAGACAAATCCTTCAGGTTTGGTATAATTAAACCACTACCAATTTTAGAATTCTTCCAGTCTTCATAGACATTAACTGCCCATTTTGTGGTTTTCTTTGTGTTTTTGTTCTCAGCATCTTCAATAAGTGTATCAATTTCATTGTCTGTCATTTCTGCAAACCTTGGTTTGACTCCTTGTTCCTGATCTTTAGGTTTTTCATCCTAAAATGAGATAATATCACATAATTTAACACATCGCAGAGGCAAAATCCGGCAGTGGCAAATATTTCATGAATGTTCCGGATGAGAACAATTAAACAGTAAAACTAGTCGGAAGTTTCCGCAAATGATTTTACAAGGGTCTAAGTAGCGGATCCAGAACTTTTTATTAAAGGGGGAGGGCTGACTGACCTAAAAGGAGGGGGCGCGCGTCATGTTTCAGTGATTCCCTATATAATTAACCATTTTTTTCCACAAAAGAGGGACCCGGGACTCCATCCCTTGGATCTGTCTATAGGTCCACACCTCAAATCATGAAATAATGGGAACTTTTTATTAAAGGGGGAGGGCTGACTGACCTAAAAGGAGGGGGCGTGCGTCATGTTTCAGTGATTCCCTATATAATTAACCATTTTTTTCCACAAACGAGGGACCCGGGACTCCATCCCTTGGATCCGTCTATGGGTCCACACCTCAAATCATGCAATAATGGCTCTGCGCGTGGCAGATAATTCTAAAAAAAGACGTACCTTGACATTTTGGATCTTTCCGTTTTCCGAAGGAACTTGCAACCATAAATCTAAGTCTAGTCCTAGGTCAAATGAAACAGCTGAGGTGTTGATTAAATCTCCAGATGCATTCTCATCCAACACATTACTAGGAAACTCTCCAAAAAAGTCCTCTATATTTACATTTCTCAGTTCCATTTCATCCTCCAATGTTTCTAATACTTGTGATAAGATCATATCATCCTCCGATAATTCATGATGAAATCCATCCATTGCAACGTCTTGTTGGGCGGATGTGATTTATGCGGGAAAATGGTTGACGTCGTTGACGTCATGTGTTAAAACAGTTATTGGCCAATCAAATCGGTATATGTTTTAATTTGCACAGCACGAGATGACCCAATAACCCGAACTCCTTCGTCGTTCGGGTTAAACAGGGTCACTCGAGCTGTGCAAATTAAATCCCATATACCGACTTGCTTGGTCAATAACTATAACTAAATCAATTTTAATAGAGCAAATATTATAGTAAAATATTGTAAAAAAGGAGCAATCCTCTTAATTGACACCAATGAATTGTCTGTAGAAAATTACATAAGATACACAATCTGAAAAAAATACATATCCTACGTTTCCAAACTTCATAAAGAGGAGAATATTCACAGAATTTATTTTCACCATATTGAATACCATGAAACACACATGTAAGATCGTGTAACACGTGAATAACCATAACAGCGTGCAGGTGTTAAAGAAAAGGGGAGAGAACTACGATCATAGGGGTGATAACTAGTTATAAGTATGTGAAGCAGAGAGCACCACGATCAAAAGAAAAGCACAAACCTATATATACTATCAGTATTAATTAATGAAAAAAAGCGAGCAGGAATGTTATTTTGCACTCGATAATTATAGCCGCGTAATTATACGTTCTGTTAGTCAAAAGCGCATAGAAATTTCTGCGGCAATATAAAACCGGTATGACCTCACGAAGATTTAAAAAGAATGTTTTTTTTTGTTTTGGCGTTATCTCATTTAAAAATGTGAAGTTCAGAGAAAATCTGAATGACATTGATGGAATTGGAAAATTTGAGTCTAAAACGGGAAACTCGTACCTCCTTGGACATACCTCAAATATCACTAGCTAAGATTTTTCACGGAATCTTTCAAAAATTTAATATCTGGATGATAAGTTCTATTCAGATAAAAACTAATTGTTGTTTTTTTAATAATTCTTCTAGTTAATCATTTATTTCATTGTTTTTGTACATCAAATCAAACCGTTAGTTTATTTGTTCGAATTATTTTATATTTTTCATTTCGAGGCCTTTTGTACTATGTAGCTGACCATACAGTCGGTTTTGCTTGATGTAAATTGTTGCGGCCGTACCTTTAACTTTTATTTAATTCGGTCTCTGGTTGCTAAATGATTAAAGTTTTTCGATTCATTTTGCATTAACTACAAGGTCTTGTGGTATAAATTGCCTCAGAATTCTAAAATCTTGATGTAATTAGTTATCAAAGGTATCAGGCTTATAATTTAGTACGCCAGACGCGCGTTTCGTCTACATAAGACTCGCCAGTGACGCTCATAAGTAGAGTAAGTAGTAAGTAAAATCATTTATAGTCGGGCATGATATGTACAATTCAACAAGGTAAACATGAGCTCTGTAGAGCTCTTAACCGAATTGATATTTAAAACAAATAACAAATTACAAATTATCAGCACATTTGATAGACTACACATACAAATAAAACACATGCATAATATAATAGCAAAGCAAACATGCATAAATCAAAGCAAGCAAGCTAAAAGAAAGGAAAGGCAAATTTTACTTTAACTGGCACAATGACATATAAGCTAAGCAAATAAATAAAAATAAAAGCAAACAATAAACAGAACACAGGGCAAGAAGATTCCAGCTCCGAGAACAGCAAAGTTAATGTCTACATGAGCTACAGAAGAAGTTTTTTGAAGAACACCATGAAAAAAGAAAATGTTTGAACTGTTCCAAATTTGAGAGGCTCCGTGCATGGTTAGGCAGGGAGTTCCACAACTTTGCTGCCTCAAAGCTAAAACTCCTTTTGCCATACCTTGTAGTTCTTGGTTGTGGTAAATCAACTGTGATTTTATATCTAAAATTGTATGAGTTATCTTTAAAATTTAATATATTGTGTAAAAACTCAGGACTAGATTTTGTCAAAATTTTGTAAGTTTCTAATGCCATGGTTCTCATGCGTCGGATTTTTAGAGTTGTTAATTTAGATTGTTCAAGTAGTTGTTCATATGATTTATTGCAGTCATTGTAGATGAATCTGAGCGCTCGTTCTCGCAGTTTTTTTGGTGTTGCGCTCGCTGCAAAAATGCCATGTTAATGGACAGTAACTTAAGTTTGACATGATGAAAGAATGGTAAATTGTCATTTTTGCCTGTTTGTTCAAGTGTGATCCAATCATTTTCAGAACATTTAACTGCCTGTCTGCTTTTTCGCATACATTAGATATGTGTTGGTTAAAGTCAAGCTTAAAATCAATGGTTACTCCAAGTAGTTTGACTTCATCATCGCATTTGATGTTGTTTCCATTTAAGTGAAAGACTATGTTGTTTTGTGTGTGTTATTACCAATTGCTAAGGCTTGAAAATTTTCTGGATTAGCCTGCATTTTATTTTGTGAGAACCATGAGATTAGTGAACTTCATCCAAGGGTTTAATAACTGATGCCAAAGAAGATCCAAATTTTGAAAGGGTATTATCATCTGCATAATTATATAAGTCACAGTTTTTTTATAAAGAGAAAAATATCGTTTATAAAAATTTTAAATAAAACTGGGCCTAGTAAAGACCCTGTGGTACACCTTTCAAAATATTTATAAAGCCAAACCAGTACAAAGTTGAAGAGCATTGAGGATCCAAAATTTCAAAAAGTTGTGCCAAATACGGCTAAGGTAATCCATGCCTGGGATAAGAAAATCCTTCGTTTTTGAAAATTTCAAGGTTTTATAAACAGGAAATTTATAAAAATGACCACATTATTGATATTCATGTCAATAACTTTGATACTCCAAATCGATCTATCGACCTCATGTGTGCATCTGATACTTGTGAATTTAGGGGGACTTTAGCTGGAATTTGTTGTGGACTTTAGATATATTGTGGACTTTAACGGTGCCATTCACTGTCACTAGAATTAAGTTTTAGAATGAAATTCAAAACAGTGTGGCTGTGGCCATTGATTGACACATTAAATTCATCAATTGACTGGGACAATTTACGTGAACGTTTGTCTGTAACGACCACTGTTAACGACGTACCTACGATAGACATTTAAACTGTGGGGTCACCAAAAGTTTCTTAACGCCTTTAATTATAAAATAATTCGAAAAATTAATCAGGAATAACCTTTATGTTTTGATTTATATAATTGGTATAAATCAAACATCGTGTTATTTCTGATTAATTTTTTGAATTACTTTATTAAGGTGTTGAAAACCTTTGGTGACCCCATAGTTTAAGTGTCTTTAAAAAGTACATAGTGAGCAGTGGTCGTTACATACAAACGTTCACCTAATTTGTCCCAGTCATTCGATGAATTTAATGTGTCAATCAATGGCCACAGCCACACTGTTTTGAATTTCATTCTATGTAAATAAAGGCTATCAGGAGCGTTACATTTCTTTTTAATTTGGTCATTGACTGGGTATGAGTAAAACAACAGAAGATGCCCCAAGAGGAATAAGATAGAACATGTCATCAACATTAGAAGATCTTGATTTTGCTGATGACCTAGTTTTTTTTTGGCACATACCCGCCACCATTTACAAGAGAAGACAAACCGCCTTAATACTTTTGCCAGATAGAATAAAGCCAGAAATATATTCAGATCATTAAACAATGTATGGAAAGCACGCGGACCAAACTAAAACTGGTGTACAGATTAGAATGTTGGAGGATGACAGAAGTCGATCTAAACAAATTGTCAGTTTTCTATATCAAAAGCTTACGAAGAATCATGCGCATTTTCTGGCCAAACAAAATATCCAATGAAGACCTTCTCAGACAGCGTCATCAAGATAGCATGGGTACAAAGTAATGAGAAGGCGTTGGAAATGGATTGGTCATGTGATTAGAAGCACGTAAACAGAGCAATACATTGGACTCCAGAAGGAAGGCGTAAGCGAGGAAGATCAAACACACATGGAGACGTACTGAAGAAGGAGAACTGAAGACCATGAATAACACATGGGGAACAGTAGAAAAGACGACCAAAGACAGACAATAGCTTAACACATACGTGTAACTTATTAGCAATATTTCAGAATAAAAAAGTATTATGTTTCCTAATTTTCCGGAAAGTGTCAGCTTTAGTATCATTTACTGGCGTTATTTTGTAAAGTTGCGTTAAGGCACAAACATGAAGTTTCGTTTGTCAGAAACAAGTCATAGGAAAACATCATCAGTATACGATGGATTTACTTTCCGAATCGACAGAACACTGAAATCAGGAGGGTATTTCATGGTGATGCATCATAAATGCACATGTATGTCAGCAAATTCTCTATTTCCTCTTAGTTCTTGAGCATCACTACAATCGGCAGAATCTATGCGTACTACAAGCAGCCCGGGATCATTCAATGCAAATTTATGCAGCACATTTTTGTACTAATAATACGTTTGTGTTTTGTGCTTTCTTACAACATAACGTTTTGACATGACGATGTTAAATCAAAAATTCATATCTTAAGAGGTTTTTATATTTGTATCCAGGACAAAGTTCCTGTGCATTATAAAACATATGTCTCCTGCTCGGAATTAATAGTTGATAATAATAAATAAGTATAATCTACCTGCATTGACCTGAGTTTACCTATGAAATAATGCGCGCAAATGTAACCAAAAGCTGCGCGCAAATGTAACCAAAAGCTGCGCGCAAATGTAATGTTAATGTATCATATGTTTTTTTTTCACTATCACACCCAAATAATATGATCCCAAGAGCTCTCTACTCGAGGGATAAAGTTGGTTGAGGGTTAATTCACAAGAACTTGTCTCTGAATTTGTGTTTTTTAAGTGCCTGTGTGTTGATATGGGATGTTTTTTGAGAAAAAAACACGAACATATTCACTTTTATTATACATTTACCTAAAGTGCAACTAATATGTTATTTTTTGGAGACATGACGTAACTATCCTGGTTCTCGGTACTGTAAAACGTGATGTATTGATATATATGTAACATATTGAATATTGCGATCCGGAACTAGTTTATGACGTAACACACATTATGGGGTATGATAATGCCTTTGTAACCGTGACCTATCGACGATTGACATTGATTGTATTACACATACAATTTACTTGACTCTTGTATGTACTATACTTAGTATATATGATAAATCATGATATCATATTCTTCTCTTGCTTATCGTTTGTATGCCAACTATCTGTTATATGTATGCCGCATCTGTAAGCAAACTTCGTATATGATATCCCTAACCGTGTTAATAACCTATTTATACATTTTTGCCTCTCATTTCTAATTTCTTGTGACACTGACTAATAGCGTTTTGTCTAAAGCATGAAGTTTTTCCCGCGATGTTGATTGGTTTTTTCTCCCTATTCCCCTCTTATCTCTCAAGTTATCCTAGTTCACTGTTCTAAAGTACACCAACATTTTTTTTTTACTCTAGTAGAGTACGCTTAAGGATAATATACAGACAGAGAAAGGTAGGATTTTTGTTTATTTATTTAATTTTTGGTAAGACATTATAAAATATAAGTACACACATCAATATTTTCGATTGTTTGATGGAATATTTTCAACAACCATTCTAGATTGAGAGTGGCGGTTCCTAAGATTTTACATAAGGGTTGCCCACTGGCTGCCTTAGACAGGGGCCTGCTCCAGTCATACCTCAGTGATTTGATCCCTATACCCGGTAATCAACCATTTTTCCACAAATGGGGGTGGGGGGGAGGGGCACCCTGTCCCTCCGAAATCCGTCTCTGATTGATAGATAAATCAGTAAAATGAGAGGTAGAATGATGAAAATGGTAAAATTGTTCAAATATCTACACTTCATAGAAAGAAGAGTACGGAAAGTAAGATATATACATGAGGATTGAAATGTAAGTAACTTTTGGACCTTAATATTTGTATTCATATGCATTGAACGAAAAATTGGCAGTATCCGCGGTTTTGAATAACGGTGTATAACATAAGAACACGTATTGTCTTAATACAGAACCTGTTTTTTTTTCTTTTTGGAGTTCTAAATCACACATTTTTTAAAAAGAAGGGTCTAAACATATATGGTTGGTAGAAACCCAGAATACCGTATGTTGTTTAAAAAATAAACCTGTAGTTTTATCGTTTATTTTCTATGGGAACGTTTTAATATAGGTAATTAAACCGTTTTCGATATCAAATTATAATTTAGTATACTAGTAACTATAGTTGCACTCCAACTAACGAACTAAGTTGTAGCGTACACATCACTACCAATTAATTATGTTATTAATAACATTATGATAATTGTCAGTATATATATTAATACGGATGGCAACTGAATAGAACCTGATTTGCCGTCAAAGTTATGTGGACATCTTTGTTATGATAATATCTTACTAACATAATATATACTAGAACACACCCGTGATATCACGGGTCCGTGACTGAATTAAAGTATACAACTATGCGCAAGCCTTATTTTAGTATTAGTATTGTCATCTGATAAAGTCATGCCGATTATAAGATACACAGTTTTTCTCTGCTTTCAAGTCTTTCTGTTTGAACCCGTCGAACTGAAACAATAATATTAATTATTTGGAAAACAAAAGGTCCTGGAATGGAGTATTTTTTAATCAACAGCATTGTCCTATATAAGTTATAAATAAAGTTGAATTCTTTGCTTCGCTGTTTTACGTCATGCTCACTAACAAATTGAAAACTGTACCTATACGCCTTATTTTTAGTCCAGATTTTTAGTATTCGTATTGTTATCTTAGAAAGTCTTACTGATTAAAATACTACAATAGGTAACAATTTGACAATTTAATAGTGTCAACCCTGTGGTTATGCCCGTGTATATAGCATATTAATCCTGAATACAACGTTTGGTGGTGCGCCTGTCAGATGCGGAACGTACAGATAAGGTAATAGGTAACAGGTGAATATATATATATATACTATTGGTATCGGTAGCGGACTCGACCCGGAACTTCTTAATTATTGGCAATATTAATTACGTGGAAAACAAAAGGGCCTGGAGTGGTGTAATTTTTAATCTACACCTTTGTACTATATTAGTTATATATAAAGTTGAATTCTGTGATTCGTCGTTTTTACGTGATGACAGCTGACAAATTGGACCTCGTAATTTTAGTATTATAGATGTAAGGTTAGTTAGGATTTCGAGGGTTATGTATTTTCTTCAGGTGATAAAGTTGGTCTACTGGTGAACTTGTTAATAAGATTACGATTCCTTCACCTGTCTGAGACAGAAATGTTTACAATACCGTTCAAATATTCAGCCCTTTGAAAGTACCCAATTTTGATGATTTTCCGATTTTTCATCATTTTTAACGTATATTTGGGCTATTATCATGAAAAAAATCATAATTCCACAATTAAACTTTTATCATACTTTCAATAAAGATGAAGGGGACCAATCTGAATAAATTTGAACTAAAATAACTTTAGGTAGGTGTTAATATAAGAAAGTAAACTGTTTTTATCATATTTTGATGCTTTTTTTGTGTCAATGTGAAATTTTAAAATTGTTTGTATATACATTGAACGACAAATATATGTGACGTATAAAAATTTCTGACATCAGACACGCGAATCAATGAATGTGTTTGTAGAGAAGTTTTTGTGTTCTGTTAATTGTTCCTTTTAAAATTGTTACACGATGATGACTGCTTTACCCATATTTTGACTATTTTATTTATTATGTCTGTTTAGTTCACGCATCATTGTAAATATAACAGAATTTGATGAGACTGTCATCAAATTGAGAAATTAAGATTGTGTACATTCTTTAATGATTGAAAGGGGCAGACATCTTAATATTCCTAGAGAGGAAAGATACTGTCCTTTCTGTAAAAATGGGCAAATTGAGGATGAACAACATTTCTTATTAAAATGTAATAGATTTACCTTAAAGCGAGAAATATTAGAAAATAAAATAAATGTTATATTTCAAATACAGCGTAACATTATCGTTGATGAAAAAATATCTCTATTGGTTAATAATAGCTCAGCATTATTACTTAGACCGTCTTGCTCTTTCATATCAGAATGTCTAAATATAAGAAAAAGTGAACTTATATGATACATCAATATGTTACTTTTCATTATATATATATCATGATATGTTATCATGGAACCTTTCATTTTACCATGTCAATTATTATATTATATGTAATGCCATAGGTCTTAACCATTTATTGTTTAATGAGTTTGTGCCAATAAAAATATTTGTATTTGTATATTTGCATTTGTCTTTTAAAATTAGTAGTACTTAGTATCTAAACTACTTTTATAGTAATTGCATGGGCAAAGCAACTAATATTTTAAAGGCACATAAAAAATCTAAGTAAAATGAAGTGGTTTAGCCCATTAGAGAAATGAAATAATTTTAGAACATATGATCTATTTATGAAGTAATCTATGTCGAAATCGCTATCATGACTGGTCAGTAGTCAAGTAATATTTTCACAATAATGGCAATACGCCACCTCCCGCTCGCAGCTATATACATTTCCTCTGTGTATCTAACATACAAAGAGAAGCGCGGTCATCGCAACCTGAAAGTCTTGCATAAGTGTTTATCTTATCATACACAGATGGTATTCGATAAACACAATGCCGAATGACTTCATGTTTGAAGTGTTGATAAAACATTAAGGTTTCACTAAAGTCAAAATATAGGACACTTCATAAATATCTAAACTTTGCCTGTATTTTTCATTTTAGGTTGAAAATACAGGCAAAGTTTAGATGTTTATGAAGTGTCCTATATTTTGACTTTAGTGGAACCCTATCTACTATGACAGTTTAAAAGTACATTTGAATTCTTCCACATTATTTTCGTTTTCCAGAAATTTTGTCTTGTATGTATAATTTATTATTAAACCGTTTAACTTACTTTGCTTTTGACTTTTTATGCATTTATAACTTGTTTTATGACCATTGAAGTAAATTTGAAGGATCCTTAAAACTTGATATTTGTACTATAAAGTTGATTAAAGAACTTAATGTGTACATTTTAATAGCCTTTTCAAATTTATAAAAATGAAAATATCCAATATCTAGATGCAGGTCATTATACTAAAGTTATCTCTGCATTTCCTGTGAGACTATTTGATAGTATTGACCAAACTCTTATAGTCAAAGATAAGATAAACAGGTCAAAATCCTTGAGTATACATCTTCAGACAGTCTTATTATACAATATGTAAAGAAGGAAAATTTTCCATTTTTAATGAAGGTTTGTGTCATGCGCCATAACTTCAAATCTGGATCTGTAATAAAGGAGCTGGATTACACGTGCGAACTTCTTCCAAAGAAAGATTTCACCAAAACAATTTGATATCACAGGAGAACAAAATGAAACAAAAGTTGAAGTTTGACGATGTCATTGAACTGCTTGGTGGTTTTGGGATGTACCAGAAACGTTTATATTTACTAGTAGTGATACCAGCAATGTGGTGTGCCATCATGACAATCATAACAGTGTTTACAGTTGGAGAACAGGATCATAGG
>NW_027268462.1:0-20237 GCF_963676685.1 Mytilus edulis | reverse complement strand
TACTTGTGTTTTATTTTTGTACTATCAATAACGGCAAGTTTACTTTCCACAGCAGTCACTGAGAGTGAGAGAAGGTATTTCACTTCGTATCTTATCACCGTTAATTCTAGGAGGAACCCCATTTCTAACTCTTTAAATATTAGTTTCCTTTGGGTCCGTGGACATGACTCCTTTCCGTACACACTTCTCTGTTTAGATTGAGATCGTTCTTAATATAATACGACGTTTATCGACATCTAACGAGTTAATATTTCTTGACGAGTCGTATTGTATTTCGACTTTCGATTTTGACGGAAAATACTTCCGGAAGGGAGACAACTCGAATCGATAACATGGAAGACTCCATTTCGGCTGAAGGGTTGTTATAGGTAAACACTACATTTATTTTAATTTAAATGATGCATATGATTTAAAATTATGCAACAACAATAACCCTGAATAGCAGACAGATATAGAAAGAATCCTATGAGTTTCAAATTAATCAATGAAGCGGGGAATCCAGAGCAACCACTCAATCTGATACCTCTTGAAATCAAGAAAACTATACGCATGCACATTAATACATAAACAAACCCGTGACTTGCGATTTGGAACAAGAACGTTTATTAAATGATATGATGAATGGTTCTCCATTTCTTTATGAGAGTACAGTATCAAATATCAGTTTCATAACGGTAAAATATGGAAAAACTCCACTTCAGTTCTTATATGACAGAAATAGAATTATCGGAATTTAGAGAACTCTTGCATTTATCAAAACTAGGGAATTCCCTCTGACGTGTTTCTAAATTTATAAAAAATACTAAATATAAATACTGCTTAATTTTCCGTGTTGTTAAAAACACGCATATAGGTCAAGGGAAATATCAAACATGAAGATTATGAGAAGAACATTACAGGAAAGTTGTTTATGTTCAATCCATTTGCTTGTTTTTACCTTTTAAAGCAACACAATCATAAGAATCTGCGATGTTGCTGAATGTTTAGAATAAAACGATTGACGTGAGGGAATGCAGCCCTGAGTCAACGGTAAAAGTCTACAGATTGCTTGAAAGCAATCGTATCCCAAAAATGACCAAAATTGTACATAATTAGTGCGGAAAGTGGCGTTTAGCACCAATCAATCAATCAATCAATATAATTTACAAAACAGCTTTTGGGAATCTGAATATATTATATATTTACCTGTATTACATAAGATATCATCATAGGTAGTAGATTGATGGGGAACCTCAGTATATTATTTACCTGTATTACATACGATATCATCATGGGGAGTAGATTGATGGGAAACCTCAGTATATTATTTACCTGTATTACATACGATATCATCATGGGGAGTAGATTGATGGGAAACCTCAGTATATTAAACAAGGACAAGGACACAAAAGCTTTCTGTGCATCCAGGTAATTCTCATCTGATATTAGTACATAGGTGGCAAACGAGGCAAGTGTTACCTGAAATATAAGGTGCAAACTATCTATTATGCATACATGTATATCATTTTAAAACAGTAGTATTTAAACTTTGGGTAGCTAGCTGAACTTTTGGCTCTGATTAACCCTACATCTGTGTCCAAATAACCTTCTGGCGTCATACAATAACCACTTTTTGATTACGACATCCATTTTTAAAATTGTAGGTCAACGTCTTCAGGGAACTTGTGTTGGTTGAAGTTATGGTGGAAAAATTTGCATACAGTGCCCTAAGAAACTAGTTTAACCTTTTCTGCCACATACAAGAAGCCTGTAAATCTGTGGTTGTTGTTTGTTGCTGTGTTACATATTTGTTTTTCATTCATTATTTTGTACACTTTTCTTGTTTGACTTGTTTTACTTCTGTCAATGGCAGGCCTTTTATAGCTGACAATGTGATATGGGCTTTTCTCATTGTTGAAGGCAAATACAGTGACCAATAGCAGTTTATTTCTGTGTCATTTGGTCTCTTGTGGAAAGTTGTCTCATTGGCAATCATGCCACGTCATCTCCTTTTATTATGAGAGAGATACATTACTTAACTCAACCTGATTTCCAAAATTTCAATAAAAAATATACATATTTTCATGTCAGTACAGAATAATGCACCATTGAAGAAATTTAAATCAATAAGTGCTCATCAATCTTATGTAAAAATCTTACCAGAAAAGGAGCACAAGTGAAGGAGAAGGTACTAAATGCCTGGAGATAGCCATATCTCTTAAGAATATCCAGTTCTTTATTTCTGATGTCTAAAATTTTCTTCTGGAATGATTTTTCCCAAGCATACAGTTTCAATACCTACAAAGATACAAGGCAATAAGTTAGGCATCCCATTATTGTTTCATTATAACTACAGATAGTTAATGTGAACATAGACAGTCCCATTTTTTCTGATCTGAAATTCAAATTTTGTATTTATCAAATGATATTTTCTTATAGCAAAATACATACAAAAACCATGTTTTTAAAGTGCCTGTAGTTCAGTTATTGTTGTTGGTTTGTGTCTATCGTATATACATTAATTGTAAATTGTTTGTTATAAATTAGGTCATTTCATTTCTCCTTGAAATTGTTTCACATTTTTTATGTCAGGGCATTTTATGGATGACTATACCGTATAAGTTTTTCACATTGTTTAACGCCATGTGATGACCTATAATTGCTTATATCTACTTATTGAACTCTAGTAGATAGTTGTCTCATTGGCAATCATGTACCACATCTCTTTATTCTAAAATATGTTTAAAACATATCATATCTTTTTTTTTTTTTACCTAAAGAGAACCTCCTAATTTCTGTGATAAACTATCTCGTCCATACCTTAATACCACTGAGAACTTCATTCATTAGCTTCAGTCTAGCATCTTTGTATCTCATCAGAGCTGTCTGCATGTTACGTTGTTTCACAGAGATGGCACCATTTAATGGAATTAACAAAATCATAACTGCAAGTCCTGTTAACAGAAAAAATCTTAGCATCATTACTTCTTCACATATCATTACTTAATGTTATTTGTTTTCTTATAATGATTTATGTGTATTGATCTTTGCTGTTTATCATTTGTCATGTTGTTAATATGTTTTCGTTGCTATAGCATATATATGCTTTTTGCAATAAAGTATTCATTCATTCATTCAATTCATTAGAATAATATCTAATTGCCTGTTTAATTTTTACTTTTTATGAACTGAATATTTAAGCAAAACTGAACTTAAGCTACTAGTAACTGCAGTCAGCATCATAACATTGTCACATATGAGAATAACTAAATAAATTCTTTAAATTTTCTTTGTTCAAAGGGACATAACTCTAGGAAACTACATGAAGTAAAAGGAGAGGTTTGATTCGATAAAATTAGTTTCATACAATAATTAGATTCCATACATACCTGCCAAAACAGATGGTCCTAATTGTTGCCATAGTAACAATGTAGCCAATACAATCTGGAACGGTGCAGACCACAACATCCACAGATATCCAGACATATCCTGAAGTCTCTGACAATCCACGCCCATCAGGTTTACAATCTCACCTACAGTGGATGTCTTCCGGGCTTCATTGTTCATTGTAAGGGACTGTTTAAAAAGATAAAATCGTTAGATATAAAAAGATGTTGTATGAGTGCCAATGAGACATCTCTACATCCATGTCATAATTTGTAAAAGTAAACCATTATAGGTCAAAGTGAGTTCTTATACACAGAGCCTTGGCTCACACCAAAAAGCAAGCTATAAAGGGCCCCAAAAATAACTTTGTTACTAAGGAGTGAACTCTTTATTTTAATGTTATGGACTACAGTTATTACAGAATGATACAAGAAAAATGTCCTGTCGATTCATTTATATTAGTGGATACTAATTTTCGTAGATTGAGAAAAGAAGGATTGTTGGAGGGGTGTCATCCTAAAAGATAAATTCATCATTAATTCCAGGGTCCTGGTGAATGTAAATCCCAAAGTCCTGTGAAAATAACAGACCATCCTGAATTCCTGCAATAAAAAGGCCTGATCCTTATGTCTGTAAAAAGATGCTTCCATAAATCAGGAACATTTATACTTTCATAGAAACTGTTGTGGATTTTGTGGTTTCGACAAATTCTGAATACTGGCCTACAGGGGTTGTATTTCTGTGTTTGTTTTTTTTTTAATTTGTGGCTCTCCCTATACCAATGAAATTCATGAGTTTTGATACCACCCAATTTAAAATGAATCCATAGTACTGATTTTTTATACTTTAATACCCTATTCATTTTATGGATCAAGTCAAATGAATACCTTGATATTTCCTTATACATGGATAATGTGTTAACTTTAGATTAGACCTAAATTATACAGTTTTCCAGTGGGAATAGGAGAAGTTTTGGACCCTAAGAATTTTGACTGTACAGAGTGCAAAATACTCAGAGTAGATAAAATGGTACTTTGTATTGGGTTTTTTTCATGAATATTAGCATATTTTTTGTGGTTATTCATTTCTTACTTCTGTCAAAGTTTACATATATAGAAAATTTGTGTGATCAATTATATTCATGGTTTCTCTGTATCCACAAACAAACAAAAAAAGAAAAATTGATATCCACTTTAGAGTTAAAGATCAGTATAATAAAGTATAAACACTGTATTATTTAAATTTGGAGTAATTATTTAATATGGAATTTAACTAAATCATGGATTTCATGGATATTTACATGTCAGAACTTGTAACCATGGAAACAATAGACAACCAATTAAATATCATATCATGGAAAAAAATCCCATCCAGCACACAGACCTATTGGTAAATATAAATCCTTTGCACCACACATACCAAGTAAGGATTATTAATCATGTGCGGTGCACAGAGCATATGAAGATTATAAATCCTGTGCGGCGCACAGACCTGTTGAAAACTATAAATGCTGTGCGGCGCACAGACCTGTTGAAATTTATAAATCCTGTGTGGCGCACAGACCAAGTGAAGACTATAAATCCTGTGCGGCGCACAGACCTGTTTTAAAAAAAAATATAAATCCTGTGCGGCGCACAGACCAAGTGAAGACTATAAATCCTGTGCAACGCACATGATTTGTGAAGATCACAAATCCTGTGCGGTGCACAGACCAAGTGAAGATTATAAATCCTGTGCGGTGCACAGACCAATTGAAGACTATAAATCCTGTGCGGCGCACAGACCAGGTGAAAACTGTAAATCCTGTGTGGTGCACAGACCAGGTGAAAACTATAAATCATGTGTGTCGCACAGACCAAGTGAAGATATATAAATCCTGTGCGTCGCACAGATTAAGTGAAGACTATCAATCCTGTGCGGCGCACAGACCAGGTAAAGATTATAAACCCTGTGTGGCACAGACCAGACATAATAATAAATCCTGTGGGCCGCAGAGACAAGTTGAGGGAACAAACATGAAAAATCCAGTGTGCTACATACAACACAGACCAGGTGATGATAACAAATACTGTACGTTACATAAAATAGAAGACAATAATGTATCCTGTGAAATGCACTTAGTTGTAGTTTGAAATAAATATGAATTTTCATACTTAGGTTGTTGAATTGTCTATAATAGTATAATGCCGCCTTTTGACGCCTGTGTAGTGCCCCAATTCTAATGTCTTACTTAAGAAAAATCTGCATTAGACTTAATAAAATTTGTATCTAATATAAACAGAATATTCATGAGAATTTCTAACTGGAATTTCATTGATGAAATATTTGTTTTTCGCAATTCAATTTAAATACTCAAAACCTGATGTTGCTTTTCTTATTGAACAAATACTATGTGAATCAAGCATGTAAAAAGAAGAAAAAAAAATTCAATGGAGGGGTTAACATCAAGGAATATTTTGAAATTTGTGTAAAAGAGTGTAAAACTATTTGCATCATACAAACCTTTTTATAAACAGCAGCAATCATTGCAGATCGGGCCCTCATCCCTGTACTCATACCAATGTGAAAATTCTGATGGAAAAATGTTGACTGTAGAAATGACACAATAAAGAAAGCTCCAGCTAATGTATAACCATACCATTCTGGTTCTGTATTTTTACCACCTGCGTTTTTGTTTGTTGTGTAACTGATCAAAGCACTGAAATTTTCAATGGTATATCTATTAACATTCCTATTTTCCTAATGGTAAACTTTCTATATTCAAATATTTATATTTGCAATCCAGAGACAGCCATTTTTCTGATATTTCCTCATTCTTATTATTTCATGTAATCAGCAATCAATAGAAAATTTGATCATTTATCTATTTTTCTTATCACTAGTTTTGAATGATATATTGAGATCAAAACATCCACTTGTTATTAACCTGAAGAAACACCCACCCCTGTAATTATTGGACATTTATTGCTATTCAGAGTCATTGACTGAGCTTCACCATTTGGGCTTTTTTGAAGAGCAGATAAATATACAATAAAAATGCAAAAATTTTGGGGAGTTATTAAATGTTTGTACAGAACTAAATTTACAAATAATTTAATAGGAACTTTTCTTTTCCTGAAGTGGCATTTCGTGGGGCTGTTTGGGGTTGCCCAAGTTGTGAAAAATTAATCTCTCTTTGTACCCCAAAAATTTTACCAAATCTGTAAAAATATCTGAGCTTTAAAACTAGCCATCATACACATCCAAGTTTACAATATAGACAGAGGAATGGAGGAAAAGGCTACCATTGTTGCCAATGTGAAATAAATTATGCATCTTGACCCATTTCAATTTTAATATTGTAATGACATACAAAAAGAAAAATGTCATTTTGTACGTACCTTAAAAGTATAGGTGAGGTAAACTGCATCAAATCATACATGAATTTACAGAACCATGCTCTTAAAAAAGATGGTCCATATATTTTACACAGTACTTTAAATAGGGAGCCTTTATTTTCTTTCTTTGCTGGCTTTCCTGTTTTAAACGTAACAGATGGTTGTCTTGACAACAATGGTGTTTTCTCTGACGATCGATGTTCACGATTAATGGATCGTTCAGGCGAACTTTTTCTACAAATAATTAAAGGTTTCAAAATTAATCAAACTAAAAAAGATCAAAATTTACTGACAATAACATTTCATTCAACAGCATTCCATTAATCAAGATTCTTTCAGAAGAAAACAAGAATGTGTCCCCAGTACACGGATGCCCCACTCGCACTATCATTTTCTATGTTCAGTGGACCATGAAATTGGGGTCAGAACTCTAATTTGACATTAAAATTAGATAGATCATATCATAAGGAACATATATACTAAGTTTCAGGTTGATTGGACTTCAACTTCATCAAAAACTACCTCGACCAAAAACTTTAACCTGAAACTGGACAGACGAACGAACGAACGGATGGACAAATGAAGAGACGAATGGACGGATGAACGGACGGACGGACGCACAAACCAGAAAACATAATGCCCCTCTACTATCATAGGTGGGGTATAAAAATGCTGTTTTTTTTAATGGTTAAAGTTATGTCCATTTGTCTACCATATTTCATCTGTATTATTACTATATGTCAACATTTTAAAAAGCAGTCAAAATATAATTATTATTTTCAACTGGTTCTGACTGCTATACAAATGTTTTGTTAACTTGAGAGAATTAATCATTTTATTTCAATAACAAATCTTGTAAATGAGCAACTTTTCTTTCTCCTGGAACAATGTTTTAAAAAAAAATACATAACTTCAGCGTAAATGCTTTGTATTTTTCACAGGAACGCAAGACTCTACACTTACAAAGCTTACCATAATTGAACACCCTTATCTTGTTACTTTTGTGTATGTATTAAAGTTCTATTACTTTTTTATTGATATAATAAATGCATGATTTTGTTTTCAATTTTGTAAAAAAAAATTTGTAAGGGTTCCGCGGAACCCAGTGTCTCGCCTATTTTTGCTGTAAATTGCAGACTCAACAACAATGAGGGAAAAAATCAATAAAAATATTCCTCTTGTTACATGTACTATTTTATGATTGCAAGAAAATCTAAGTCCATTTAAAAGTAAATTACAGAAAAAACTGAGTAATCTTTTTACAAACTTTACTTCTGGATACAATATTATGATCATAAATAAGCTTCTGTCCAAGTTTGGTACAAACCCAGGATAGTTTAAGAAAGTTATTAAAATTTTTAAAACTTTAACCACAGAGTGAATGTAATGGTTCCCTGGAGAAAAACTAAGTCCATTTAAAAGTAAAATATGGAAAAAATGGATTTATTTATTTACAAAATTTACTTCTGGATACTATCTTATGATCATAAACAATCTTCTGTCCAAATTTGGTACAAACCCAGGATAGTTTAAGAAAGTTCTAAAAACTTCAACCACAGAGTGAATGTAATGTTTCTCCGCAGAAAAAACTAAGTCCATTTATAAGTAAAATATGGAAAAAATAGAATTTTATTTTTTCAAAATTTACTTCTGGATATTATCTTATGATCATAAACAAGCTTCTGTGCAAGTTTAGTACAAACCCAGGATAGTTTGAGAAAGTTATTAAAATTCTAAAAACTTTAACTACAGAGTGAATGTTTTGTTTCCTCGCAGAAAAAACTAAGTCCATTTATAGTAAAATACGGAAAAAATGGAATTTTATTTTTACAAAATTTACTTTTGGATACTACCTTATGATCATAAACAAGCTTCTGTCAAAGTTTGGTAGAAATCCAGTATAGTTTAAGAAAGTTATTAAAATTTCAAAAACTTTAACCACAGAGTGAATATTTGTTGACGCCGCCGACGACGACGGAATGTAGGATCGCTTAGTCTCGCTTTTTCGACTAAAGTCGAAGGCTCGACAAAAATGTACTTTAAAGGTGACAGAAGTGACAAACAAAAACGAAAGTTAAATTCTGAAAATTTAAAGTTGCAAACATAATTTGGTAGTGGGGTTATTAAAAGTCATAACATATCTAACAAAATTCTACTGCCCAACAAGTTAGATACCCAACTTCAGATTATAATTTTGTAAATTTTTGTGATTCTGGAAAAGGTTTTACCAGGATGTGAATATTAGCAGTGAGTGATAGGAATTAAAAATGTGTACGGTCATAGGTAATAATTATAATTATGTTTGAAGTGCACAGGAATGCCTGTTGATATTGCTTACTTATCTATCGAGAGTTCTTCTTCAATTCTACAAGATGATATTAATACTGATAATGATATTTTAACTCCTGTGTAAAAGCTTAAGTCTCAGAGTATATTATCAGAGTCATATTTGCATTCTTAATTTTTTTTATATATATATATTATATATTTATATGATCCAATCATCCTATTTTGACTCTTTAAATTCAAGAGTCTATCCTAAATTGAGGTAAATTGTATGGCCTTCCAAATACTGTTTCCATCCCTAACATCACTAAAGAGACATTTATTGTCGAAATCCAGATCTGGTATACAATTTTTTGGCCCTCATGTTTGTGGTATAACATCTTTGCCACAACTTTATTGTTTTCTGTTTAGTATCAAATTAATATTAAGATCCATTTTGTTACATCTTGTGATCAATTTATTTGGCAATCGCCAATGGCAGTCAGCAGGGTTAAAGAACATTAGTTGTTCGACCTGTTAGTCAAATGCGTTTTGTTAAAATATACTTTTCACTTTTTTGGTCTTTTGGAAAATGTTGTTTGTGCTGTATTTAGACCCTTCTACAATGAAATTTGTTTTACATGCACACGTATAAAAATTGTGTTTTTTATCCAACGCAATAATAGGTTTGAACATGGTTTTCAATTTAGACTTGTTTATATATATGGCGGGACGGCTACAGTGCAGGCAATTTGGTGTCACGATATCTCAGTAGCATGGGTTCGAATCCTGGCGAGGAAAGAACAAAAAATTTGTGAAAGCAAATTTACAGATCTAACATTGTTGGTTTGATGTTTAGACGAGTTGTATTGCTTAATTTTTTGAGGGATGTATAAGTACCTAACCACATTCTTCTAGTTATACTTAGTAAAAAAATATTATTACATTTTTACGGCCGTTTGTTCACGATGTTTAAATATTCAGACTCTGTTGTAACTACTTTACTCTCAATTTCAAATATTTAGATCGTTCAGTGCTGTCTATTTGGTAATTTTACAGACGTTATCATGCGTATACATGTTATATCATCATAATTGTCGTTCCCGATACAGTTTTAGAATTGTGCTAGTTCACATCGCACATTATTATTTGTATTTAAAGCATATATATGAGCTCTCTGTTGTAATAAACCATATAACCTATGTCATGTTAACATTTTTTTAGAATGGTGCAAGCGTCTTTACTGATGTTCGGTTTGACTTTTTTTATTGTATAAAATTCAAGATTTAGTAAAAGTTTAATCTAACGAGACTCAAAGATGATTCATTTCACATCAGAATCTGACTGACGAAGGATATCTGTTATCCGAAATATTTATAAATAATTACATTTATAGTTACCTTTTTTTGTATTTGGAGTTGTTGTGTACACTTTTTTAGGCGTTTATATAATTTATTTATTGTGTACATGTATCGTTACTCGTAACGATCCAGCGCCCTCGTGGGGAAAATCGTTGACTACTATACAGACGTTTTATATATATATATGTATATATATATTAAAGTAAAGAGATGAGTATTATTTTTTAACAAAATGTATGTTACATAATATGTTTCAGGAATTATTGTATGCACTAACTGATTGTCAAGAAAAAATAAATATAACATGATCTATTTGTATGCATTATACATTTATATATCAATGCATAATGTATGTGTTAATATGCAGTCAAATTGTAAAAGTGCTAATCCAGTTCTTGCATTTTACATGCTCTTACACTGGAGGAAATTACCCTAATAATAAACATTTTGGGGCTTTTTTTCCTTAGTATGATTTTCTTTGATGCTATTCAAAGGGAAATAATCCATACAATAATGGATTGTCTCCCTTATTTATATTATTCTCTCTCTCATGTGGATGTACTGACTATTCATTGTTCTATAACTTGATACCCTGATTTTTTTATCGTTATAAAAGAATCATTGAATTAATTGTATGAAATATTTAAAACCCAATAGGGTCCATGATTGGTTGAGAAAAGAATTTCTATTTCTTTTATTATACAACATAGATCTTAAAAATCATTTAATTGAATGATTTTTGGTGTTATATACGACTTTTAGCTCTTAGTTTATTTGCTACAGCCCATTTCTATTAATCGAGGAAGCATGATTACTCTGAGAGAACTGCAGAACAATATTTTAAGTGATTCCAGAAGCAAATAACTATACAAACTCTCTGATCTTTTCATGTTTTGCATATTCCTTTTTCCAAGCTTCATCAAAGGTTGGTATAACGACATCACTTTTGTCTCTTGGGTGAAGTTCTGAAATATCAGCTTCTTCTAATGGTTTCTTGTATCCTATTATAATCAGTCTGAAAAGACATTTATACAGGTAATCATCTTCTTAGCAAATATCTAAATATATTGTAGTACAAACCAAAATGTGCATCATAACACAGATTCTAATTTAATTAATTTTATGTATTTCATTCATTTCATTCATATCTATTATAGTTTCAATTTCATTAACCATTTTAAGCAATAATAAACTTTCAAGCTACCTAAGCTCACAAATTGATGAAAAATTATCCTGACGATGGATTGATCACAGACCTGAATATTTCAATTTAATTCGTTATGACACCAGTATGAAGTGAGACACAGGATAATAATTTTCAAAGTGTAGGTGTTTTTTTCATCTGAACTTAATTTGTTTTGTATCTTATTGATGCACAAACTTGTTTACTAACACACTTAAAATAATTAACACTAGGATAAACCAATTATCTAGAAAGTATTGGACCCTAATCAACATAGTAAAAATAGACATATCTCTAACTGTATAACTCACAGTATAAAAAATTCCTCATCCAAGCTACTTTTGATTCTATTAAAGATATTTTTCTTATGGTCAGCCTACCTAAATTATATTTCTTTGTCTATAGTTTCTCTCTGACGACAAATTGTATGGATACCTACCTAACTTTAAAAGTCTTTTAAAATAAATGCAACATGTACTCACCCGGTCATCCACCAAAATGTCAATCGAGATAAGAACGAAGACTCTACTTCCAAACATTGTTTCTGAAAAAGTGAATGGAAATTAAACCTAAATGATATGTTAGTTCTTTTAGTAATATTGCGTTAAAGTGAGCAGTAAATGATAAATGTTTCATGTTCATATGAAATAACAACCAATGTTTTAGCAAACCCATACACTCTAAGCATGAGTTATAGAAACAGTTGATGTGAAGCAAAGGTATCTGACAGCAACCCACAAATATAAAGAACCAATTTGACATCTTAATATAAAATTTTCTCATTGTTGAAGGCTGTACAGTGACCTCTGTTGTTAACTTCTATATTAGTTGGTCTCTGGTGGAGAGTTGTATCATTAGCAATCATACCACATCTTCTTATTTCTATATCTCATGGTCTATCTGATAAGGATTAGTTTATTTGAATAACATGTTCTTTAATTTGTAATAAACATATTTACACTTTTGGGGTTTAGACAAGTTTTGTCTCCAAAAGACTTTACAAATCTTATAAATTGTGATGTCAAAGTTTACGGGAGCTTGTCAGATTTTACATAAAGGCAGACATATTTGCATTTTAAATTTTAAGTTTAAATATGTCTATATAAATGGTCTACAATGTATCTGTCGTGCTGTGAGAAAGATTATATTCTTCATCAATGATTCCTCATTGTGCAGCACAGCTCTATGTTAGATATGATGTACCTACTGTATTTAATTCATAATATCCTCTTCTTGTTATCTTCTCAGCAAAACAATGGAGTACAAACTGGACCAATATCAGGAAGAAATACACGTAAAATATACTAAATCTAAAGAAATCCTTATGGTATACCTGAAAGATAAAAAGTTTATTAATGTTCACTTTCCATTAATATAAACCTTAGGCAAATATTTAATGGTGATTAAAAATCATAGTTTTTTCATAAATCTCATTTCACCATCACCAATATTCCAGATAATTCAGTTGAATAAAAGAACAACACTGTTAGCAAGGGGTTCATTTTGTGTTTTTCATTCATCTGGGAAAAAAATAGCTTAAAATATTGCAGCAAGTGATTTATGGATTCCACATTAATTCTTCAATGTATGTGTATCCATTTTTTGTTTTCAATTATAAAACTTTATTTTTTCAAAAAGCCTCTTTGAATCACCACTTACCCTTCCCCTATGCTTTATTTCAAAAGAACTCTATATCCCCATACATGTATACAATCAATGATATACTCTCTCTTCCTTGAAAGTCAAATTATCTAATAGTTGTATAATGGCAATTATGTTAGATTGAGGTAAAAAACTTGATGTTTCAAACAAAGCTTTATGAATTAGTGGCCTTGGGCTGTTTTGTTCTCTTTGGCTTTGTTGTTTTCTCTTTGACACATTCTCTGTTTTCATTCTCTTTTCTATTGCTTAACATTTGCCCTAGCATTTGCCTTGTGGTTTCAATGAAAAGTATTCTTTTTTATGTATTGCTGGGGTGGAAAACATCAACAATCAATAAGAACAAGCCGAGGTTCAAAGTAGACAAAGATAGTGAAGAAATTAAATGGATTCAAACGAATTTTCAACAAGACCAGTAGCCATTTTCACAAAAAAATTTAAGTGTAAAATTTATTGTAAGTCTAAAATATTCCTTAACAATTCAACTAAATATTTTTATCATAGGATTAATTTTACACTTAAGATTTTTTGTTAAAAGGGCTAAAGGTATGTCTACAGGGAAAGACAGACAAGATATATCATTGGATGAAATTCAGGTCACATGATCATGTATTACTTACATCTTGTTCAATCAATGTGTAGAATGGTATTATTGAAACTACTAACGTCAAAAACCAGAAAATAAATAGAACTCCTGATGTAACAAATCCTCTGATTCTCTCAAGGTATATTAATACTACTGTCAACAACTGAAATAGAATTAAAGCCAATGTTTTACATGTCATTACATTAGAAAACTTATAATCAAGAATTCAAACAAGAAAGAAATACTGGTTACTTAGAATTACATATATTCAAAAAAACATACAGTTATTATAATTTGAAAAATGCTGTTTTAATTCTGTTAGCATTGACTGCAAATAATGAAATATACTTTTTTGCCAGTTTTTAAAAGTTGCAATATTTATCTTTCTATGAGTGAGTTATTGCAATATTACAATTTCCACAATCTTATTTTAATTCAAGAATTATTTTTTTAATTCTCTATCTCTTTTACACACACATAGGATGGCTAATCTAATCATTGTGTATGTATACTAACAAATAAGGTACCTACTATACATACTAGATGCATGATCATTATCATTGAGACAGCAACCATTTATTGAATAAAAAGTTCTAATAATAAATTTTTAGTCTTCAATGACAGAAGAGAAGGGCAAACCCCGTTTTTTTGTCTTTTTACAGAATAAAGAAATAATTCACTTACAGTGTAGGACAATACACTGCCTAATCATATACTATAAGCGCTGTCAAATAGAAATCGACCTTATGCAAGTGCACGTATACATGTACATGTATTATACTTTTATTGATTTTGGGAAAAAGCAAAATTACAAAAATATTAAACTATGAGGAAAGTTCATAAAGGAACATCCCTAATCAAATGACAAAATCAAAAGCTGAAACACATCAAATGAATGGATAACAACCGTCATATTCCTGACTTGTTACATTCATATAAAAAATTAAAGATGAATTTTGGTCTGTTTAAGGTGGTACCTAACACTTTTTTTTTTAACTAAAATTAATTTGGCTCGTTTAATTTTCTTAAAATTTTGACAAAGTATTTACTTTGACCCTTTGACAAAAATATAAAAATTTCAAAAAATTTGAACCAACGGTTTAATCAGAAAAATTACACTGGTTATATAGCAGTTTGACAAACACTTATTTTGATCATTGAGAAGCTTTATATTCCCTTATGAACACAATGTCATTAAAATGTTCTGATGATTTTACAGAGTTATCTCCCTGTAATGTTAGGTACCATCTTAAAGGAAGTACACCACTAATTAATGGCCCCATTGCTTTCTATGTTAAATTCCTCAATTTCGAGTGGTCACAGCTCTTTTATCTTAAGTTCAAATAAAGTGACAATCATTGCATGTTAAAGCAACACCTTCTGGTGTCCTGTACTGAAAAAATCAACATACCTTACATGGCATATAAGAAAGAACTGGTTCCCGGAACTTCGGATGTACCAAAACAGGTACTTCCGATCTGACAAAAAGGCAAAATGTACCCTCCTTTTTAAATTTTATGTCATTTTTTTATTATTCAAATTTATCAGTCAAAAATTGTTCTGCAATGATCACCAGTCATGCAGCTTTCATTTGATACCAAAATTAATAAAATATTCTAAATATTTTGAAAGTTATGTCCATGCGTAGGAACTATTTTGTGTTAAATATGTACTACTTTCTGGTATGTGCTTTCTGGCCGGGCCTGAATTAGTGGTGTTACACCTATAACAGAACCAAACTTGCTATATTGACTTGAGCATTACTTTATTTTATTCTATGATCTATTTCAAGCAATAAAAAACATATAAAGCTTTAGTCCAAATACTAATTTATTAATTTTAAGCTCAAATTGGACTGGTAGTAACATATGGGTTATTCAAAGAAAACTGCATATGGATATTACCATTGGCCAATATACTTTTTTTATTCTCAATATCATTGTTTTATTTATTAATTTCTATTAGGAAAGCTATGTGCTTACTAGCAGTCATATTTTTATCAGAGGTTCTTCATTAAATAAAAATATATCAGTTTAAACTTAAGACATAAATGAGAAATTATCCCCCCTTTTTTCTTGAAACTGGAAAAGGGCTTTTTTTTTGTATATACCATAATTCTGTGGTAAAACATAGATTAATAAGAGCAATTTATATATCCCTCAGCTAGATAACTTGCTAAACTGGTTCAAAATTGCATGTACAGTGAGATTTTAGAATTCTTATATGAGTATGTACCATTTGCCATGATTGTAAAAGGCTACCATAAGAAAAACAAAAAAACTTGAAAAATCATAAGATTATTTTGACCAAGAGCTATTTTGTTCCATATACAAGTCATAAAATACTTGTTTTATTGATTTCAATCAGAAAAAATGCAAAAATAAGAACTTGGAGTCAAATCTTAACTGCATGCATGCTGTATGTCCATAAAAGGCTAACATACTTGAGTATGCCAATTTAAGAGCTTAAATTTCTCATAAGCAGGACGGTTGACCAAAAAAAGATGATTAAACATGATTACTAACATCAAATTGGACTTATTTTCATTGGAATAGGTACAACTTCTAAAAATTGGATTTCTGGTGATTCTCTGTAATAGGAAGTACACCACTAATTAATGGCCCCATTGCTTTCTATGTTAAATTCCTCAATTTCGAGTGGTCACAGCTCTTTTATCTTAAGTTCAAATAAAGTGACAATCATTGCATGTCAAAGCAACACCTTCTGTAGGCGAGTGTAATATTTGAAAAAGACGTCTAGTTAAGGACTTTAATGCACCCACCTAACACACGGCTAATTTTTTTTTAAATGAAAGAATAATGATTAAACTTTGATTTTTGCCCGGTCGTCACAAAATCGTACGGCGCAGTTTTTGTAAAATTGACGTTTATTTCAGAAATTAGTTGAAAATTATAAAATTACGACATGTTTTTCAAGCAAAGGAAATAAGTCGTATCTCTTCTTTTAGACAGAATAATTAAGTGAATTAGATTCTCAAAATAATGAAAAACAATATTTATAACTGTAACTCCGCATGCTTTTGTATTCCTTCT
Organism: Mytilus edulis; assembly: GCF_963676685.1. NCBI lineage: Eukaryota > Metazoa > Mollusca > Bivalvia > Mytilida > Mytilidae > Mytilus > Mytilus edulis. Next base: position 3,387 of record NW_027268462.1, on the reverse strand, counting down.
AAATATTTGACATTTTGTACCAAAATTTTCATAATCCCGACCTTTTCGGATCTACAATTAAATTTTTATTAAATGTTTTTGCTCTCTATCCGTTTTAGAACACACCAAAGTACTCGTCAGTTATCGTTTTTTCATTCAAGATCAAGACTTTATCTCAACATTTCTTAAAATCACGAATTTCTGTAATTTTATGATGTTGGGTAAAATCACTATAATTTCCGGAATCCCTTATCTATTTCGTTATCGTTTTTTACTGAATATATTAGTCGATTTCCGTGTACTTAATAGTGCTTTTAGGTACGATAAATTATATTTAAACGGCTCTATTTCTATCTTTAACTTCAGTGTAGCTTAAATAGATATAAAATCGTCCGAAATAAAGATCAAATCAAAGTAAAACAGAGTTTTTGAGCTCTGTAGAATTCACCCCTTTCTAAATAAGGAATCGTATCGGAAAACTGTAGAAATTATTCCGAGTCGTGTCAAATTTTCACAGTCCAGTTCACAATGAAACTCTTCCTTTGCTGAAAAGCAAAAAAAATATCCATTTATTGACACAGATGCATAGTCTGTTATGTATTTTCTACATAGAAACTATGTAGTTAAACACTTAAATGAAGATACAGTTGTATTGCCGCAGTGGGAAAACGAAAAGATAAAGTTTACAGAAGACTGGTCGATGAATATGGAAAAAATGAAAACATCCCATTTGAAAATACAAAATATCATAAGAGTTGCTATAAATATTTCAAAAGTAAGCACAACCTATCATCTTCTGTTTTGTCTGTACAAAGACTTTGTACTACATGTACCAATTCTACCGACCAGTCTCTTCTCATATATCAACGAGGGCAGTAGATCTACAACTCATTCTAATTTGTCTGTTTGTATATGTTGCAAATGTATAAAGCCTATAAGCAAGTTAAACAACTTCACAAGGTATCCTCTGAGGAGCAAACTCAAGCTGTTTTGAGTGTTACTACATATATCTCCTACAATGATCTGATTTACAAAATAACTCATAATTTTACTATTAAATCTTTATACTATCGAGCTTGCATCGCTAAATATTTGCTACAAAATTTGAAATCAGAAATTAAAGAGCTATTTAGTTCTGAACATAAAACAGCTTTTACTGACATTTCGACGATTAAAGATGACGTGCCTGTACACAAGGAAGTATTCTGGTTAACAACTTTAATTACTTGATCAGTGGACAGGGCTTAATTTCTGTCCGAGGATCGCCGCCGAGAAAACTACACAACATATGATCAGCTTCAACAAAAACTAAAAAACCATGGTCAATTTATAGTTATATGTATACAGCTTCAACAAGGCCAAGGTGCATCCAATATTGTATACAGTAGCTCTATAATTTTGTCTTATGCCGTAATGACGGAAAATTACCCGTTTAAAATGACTGTGATATACGGTCTGTCAAAATTAAAGATCTGAGCAGTGACTGCGAAACTGGTTGCAAGCACTTTATGCAGCTACTAGTATTTTACGGAAGCAGATATTGGGTAGAGTTGTAATCCAATCACCTTATCCATTATCTAAAAACATTTCACTGGATTATTCAATTGAAATTATGCCATCTGCTTTAAAAACATTTCTGTATTGTCTTAAGCTTTTAGATGATGACACATCTGCGGCAGTTAATAAAGCCTACGATATTCCTATTGACAAAGTTCTTAGATGTATGGCTTTAGTAGAATGTATATTATCTATAAATATTTTTTTTACTCTTTTTCATTTAGGTTTATCACTACAAATGCACCGTATTTATGGACACACCTTTGATAACTATCAACAAGTTTCACTGATCAGGAGATTAGTAACAATAAAAATGGGGCATCCATTCTACATGGCATTATTTTTCTTCTGGGGGTTAAAATTTTATCCAAGACAATGTCGACCTAACTACAGAAACAATAACAGATCTCCGTATGACTTTGGTTGGCTAAAAGGCAACATCGGTCCGGTATGATGTCATTCAACTTTCTTCAAGATTTGATCTGTTCACGCATTGGTATAGGTATAGGGGGAGGGTTGAGATTTTCAAAAACATATTTAACCCCGCCGCAATTTTGCGCCTGTCCCAAGTCAGGAGCCTCTGGCCTTTCTTAGTTTTGTAAAACTTTTATTTTAACTTCTTGAGTATATTTCGAAGCTTAGTATGACGTCCATTATCATTTCAAACTAGTACGTGTAGGGGCCAGCTGAAGAATGCCTCCAGATTAGGGTGTTTCTTGCTGCATTGACGACCCATTGGTGGTTTTTGGCCGTTGCCTGCTTTTTAACCGTTGGTGTCTCTTTGACAAATCCCTCATGTCCATTCCAAATTTTTAATTCAATCTGTATAGATCTTGTGTCCGCTTTGAGCAAAACCTCTGCTGTACTGATATATGCCCATGCCAAGGAAGTTGTCTTTGTAAGGATATGTTGACCGATATAAGAATGATGAGATTACAAGTTTAAATGAAGCTATAATATTCCGATATCGCAATATTCCGACACCTAAATGGTCCAACATCCATCGGTCCGACGTTTCGATCATTTAGGTTATACGCTAACGGGATTTTAACATCAGAAAGCCAAATAAAAGGTTCAATATTAGGATAGCCTTGTCCTCCGTTTGAAGCGGTGAAACATGATAAAAAAAAAAGTAATACTTAGTGCCAAAGTAGCCGAACGTCATCCCTAGCGTAATTTAAAAAGAGTACAAACTACTTTGTCAAGTGTTGTTTGATTAATTATATATCTCAGATACACGGCAGCCGACTGAAGTAAAATCAAACACAGTTTGACGTACAATGAGTGATCATATTTTCCTTGTGGTGTTTTATTATTAAAACTATCAATTTGTTGATATAAATATACTAGTAGCACTTTACTCATTTTAGTTATGTTTGTTAGTACTCTTATCATATCTGATTTAGTGATGTATGAGTTGTTAATGTCTGTGTCATTTTGGTCTTTTGTGGATAGTTGTCTCATTGGCAATCATACCACATCTTCTTTTTTATATATCAACATATTGCACTACAATAATAAAAGAAAATCTGCTCTATGGTTGTCTGATCTTGAAACGGTTGGTAGGCTTTCAAACTAACAGGAGACCATACGCTTCCTCAATTTTAATGAACAGCTCATCATGGGGACTTTTCTAAACAATTAAAAATACGTCGTGTTTTTTTTTTTTATTTTTTTTTATTTTTTTTTTATTTTTTTTTTTTATTTTTTTTTTTTTTTATTTTTTTTTTTTTTAATAATAAAAAAAAAAAAATACGTCATGTTATATTTTCCTCTTGCTTAAAATATTTTGTTTCGGATTATTTATATCAAATTTGCAGATATATGTTTGTAAATACGTGCAATCAAGTG
>NW_027268461.1:0-21261 GCF_963676685.1 Mytilus edulis | reverse complement strand
TAATGCCTATGGTGTCAATTAAGGTAATTTCTATGTACGATAAGTATAAGTGTAAAAGCGTTTATGTAGGCTCTTCCATGAACCTCACTTTTTTGTTTGTAAAGAAGCAAACGGCTGGTACTGTGATTTTTCAGAGGGAGGAGTTTAGACAGCCAGCATGAAGGGTCATCATATCTAGGTCAAATATGTCAATTTCAGAATGCAACACATTACAGTCATAATAAATGAATTATTAACATCATGTGCACCATTATAAAGTTTGAAAGTGGGTTTTTTTAAGTTAAGGAAATATATTAAGTGCAGGTAATTTGATAAAATTCATTATTCTAAATAGGTCAATACACAAATGTATACGCATGTGAAAACAAAATTCTATTGGATTTAGACATGTTAGAGCATGTTTTTTTTTATAAAGGTAAGAAGTGCGTCATATTAGAATCTAGTATAATTAACACTGAACTCACCTATATTGTGAACTCATAAACTGACACTCGTCACAAGAATATTTCTTCTCTCTTGTATGCATTTTTTTATGGTGATTAAAATTGGCTAATGTGTAAGTGATGGTTTTGCAGCCATCAACATCACATTTATATTTCTGAAATGATATAGTTAAAAATTCATTTAGGGCTGTAGATTTATAATTATTAGTGTAAGTGTTAATTCTCATTAATTTCAAACATGTAAATATATACATAAACATTAAACATAAAATCTTATGTGTTAGACAATACAAATTTGCATTTTATTGTCTACAGATTTTGTTAAACCAGGAACCCTGCCACATTCTGTATGTACAATGGTCTATATGCCTGTCCAAAGTCAGGAGCCTGTTATTCCGTGGTTGTCGTTTGTTGCTGTGTTCCATATTTGTTTTTCTTTCATTTACTGTAAATTCAGAAATTATTGCAAGGTTTTTATTAAATGGGAAACATGCAACAGAGTTGTAAAAGCAATAATTTAAACTTCTGTATTGGAATATTTTATATGACCAAAACAGGATTTTTCTCAAAATCTTAAAATAAAATCGCATTTAAGTCTAAAATTACAATATTGCAATAATAAATGCATGCAATAATTTCTGAATTTACAGTATTTGTACATAAACTAGGCTGTTATTTTTCTCATTTAAATTGTTTAATATCTGTCCTTTTATAGCTTGCTAAGCAGTATGATCTTTGTTAAAGTTCATTGTGAAAGGCTGTGAAGCAGAGTTCGTGAAATTTTTTTCCCCTTGGTGATCTTTGAAAAAAATCTGCTGGTCCTCTCTTTTAATCTATTGAAAAATACTAAAATTGTGTCAGTCCTATGCAAAATTTTGGTGGTGAAATCGTTTGGACTGACACTTTTCGCTAACTCTGGTGTAGTCACCTTTAGTTGAAATTTCTTTGACAATTGGTATCCTGTGAAGAGTTGTCTCATTAACAATTAGTCGACAGGTTACCTAATCATGTCTAACATGCCACATTCTGTATGTATGTGTCTGTCCCAAGTCAGGAGCCAGTTATTCAGTGGTTGTTGTTTTTTTAAGTATTACATATTTGTTTTTCATTCATTTTTTGTACATATCCATGATAAATAAGGCCTTTAGTTTTTACATTTACAGATTTCGTTAGAATTGTTGTGTATCAAAAACGTAAAAAAATAAAATTCCCTATACATGCTTTATGGATCCGATTGTAAGCTTTATTCAACTTTCAATAGAAGGTAACCTGAAGAAAATAAAAAAATTCTGGAGTCAAAAGTCATACAAGTCTTTTTCTGTTGATTCATTCATTTTTCCACTACGTACCTATTTGAATGAATTAATGAAATCTTTCATTTCATGGAAATTAATTTTCGTATTTCTACCAAAGACTGAATACAAGCCTAAAGAATATTTGTTATTCATTGAAAATTTAGTTTTGTGGTTGACTTGTTCCCAAGAAATCCACAAAAATTGGTATCCATAGATTAATAATGAATCCGCAGTACTATATATATATACCATAAGTACCTGAACATTTGGATGCTGTATACCGTGTTCCTTGAACTGATGTATCTGCAAACTTGATCTTTTATAAAACTTTTTATAACAAACACTGCATTTTTCTTGATACGTCTTTGTTTTACGGTTGCATTCGTTCATGTGCAACTCCACATCGTCTTGGCTACTGTATACATATCCACAAACAGAACAACACGGTTTGACCTCTGGATGACTTTCTAGGAGGTGTGACGACAACACATTTAATTCTATAGTTGTAAAATCACAATTGTCACATTTAAACATTTCTTCAGTTTCTTTTTTATTCTCTTCTTCTTCAGCCATACTGGTTAAAGATGTAGTTTTCATTTCCTCAAGGTCATGAACATTTTCTGGATGTTTTTTAATCCAATGCCTTTTTAGAAGCCATGAATTTGAAAACTTCTCACTACAAATTTTACATGGTATACTATGGACCAGCATTTCATGAGCTTTGTACTCTTTCAAGGTTGGAAAAATCACAGAACATTTCAGACATTTTGTAGGCTTTTTTGTGTAAACTTTTTTTTTCCTGAATGAAGGGTAGCCAGTGACTTCCATTGCCTGTTCAACAGTATAGTGATGAATAATCTGAAGATGGGCGGCATGAGTACGGGGATATTTCAATGATTTCCGGCAATGTACACAGGTAATTCTCTGCTTGCCCAAGTTACTAGATGTTCGCCTTGCCGGTTTAGTCATATTAGTGTGGTCAATGTTACTTGATGCTTGTCTTGCCCGTTTAGTCATGTTAGTGTGATAGTGGACCAAATGATGGGCAAGAGTATCAACACATGAAAATGTCCTGTCACATATATCACATTTTGTTGGCCTTTTTTCATCTGACAATATATTGGAAGTATTTGTTTCTATTGGGTCTCTGGAAAATAGAACTCTACGTAAACTGACATGTTTTTTTATTCTTGTAAAAATAAATCTTTGTCTGAGCTGATGCCCTCCATGTTTCTTCTTTAAATGCAATGGAGCCATGCTGTAATAAGGGAAAGACAACCCACATTTCAAACAAGTAAACTGGTTTCTCATGCACTTTTTCTGTTTTTCATTAATAATACTTGAATTATTCAAGGAACCAGAAGAGTCATTATCTATTGTATTCAATGGGTAATTTTGATCAATCAAGGCTGAATTTTCCATTAGAGTTAATTGATCACTTATGTTTGACTTCATGTCTGATAATGGTTCAATGGAATTATTTTCATCTTTAAAATAATGTGTTAGACCTATCATGTTAGCTGATTTTTCCTTTACCACTACAACTTTTGGTTCCTGTGTTAAACCTGCTACATCAGCTGACATTTCATTTAGGGCTATAACTTTTGGTTCCTGTCCAACTTTTGGTTCTGAAATCTTTTCAATGTCCTCTATTTTTGACTTAGAGGTCAAATCTAGGTTGTCATTGGTAACTGATTTGATCAATGAGTGATTTTTACACATGTTTTTCTTTAGAACAAGTTGGCTAGCAAACAACTTTGAAACAAGAATTTTCTTATGCCTTATTTCTGTATGATTTTTATGAATAAACTTATTTCTACAGACCAATGACTTGGGACATCTATTACATCTGTATTTCTTTGATGGTAATATAACATTGTACTTAATTTTCTTCTTCTGATATGATGAACTTTGACTTTCACTAACTGTACTAGCCTTGGAGATGTTTTCACTGTCACACGCTTGACTTTCACTAACTGCACTAGCCTTGAAGATATTTTCACCTTCACACGCTTGACTTTCGCTAGCCATACTAGCCTTGGGGATAATTTCTCCATCACATGCTTCATTCATCTCTTTATCAAATGTATATGTAATCATTTGGAATTCCTTAATATGTTCTCTGTGTTTCCGAAACCCATGTCTTTTTAATGAAAAGGGACTTGAAAATGTTTCATCACAGAATTTACATGGAATACCATGTACTGCAACTGTATGAGCTTTCAAATCTTTCATTGTGGGAAATAGGACAGAACATTTCTGACATTTTGACACCTTCATTGTATAATCTATTATTTTAATATGTGATGGATACCCAGTTGCCTCCCTTGCCTGTTCAAATGAGTACATGTGTACACTACTCTGTAGATGGTTTGCAAGGCCACGTAATGTCGTGAAACTTCTTTTGCAATCTACACATGTTTTTGTCTGCTTTCTTACGTCAACTTTATGTGTGTAGCCTGTCTGCTTTAATGGTAAGTAATCAGTATGACATCTGGTGCTTTTCAAATGGCGGGAGAACTTTCGCTTAGATGAAAAGGTCTTTTGACATTTGTAACATGTTCTATTTTTTTCATTGAAATCTACCTGTACCTTAGGTAAACATGACTCTCTAGAAAACATAGAAAAACGCATGTTCACATGCTTTTGTATTCTGGAAGAAATGGCTCGTTGTCGTAACTGAAGATTTCCATGTTTATTCTTGAAGTGTAATGATGCACTGCTGTAGTATTGGAAAGATAATCCACATTTCAAACAGGTAAACTGGTTTCCTTTGCATCTTTTCTGATTTCCATTACTTTGATTCAGCAAGGATCCAGGAGAGTCACTATTGTTTGAATCCAACATACTAATTACTGAACCTTGTTGGAACAGCTTTTTGGAAAGATGTTGTATACATGAAAAGCTCTGACAGATATGTTTCTTTAAAACTAGTTGGCTAGCAAACAATTTTGAAACAAGTATTTTCTTATGTATTATTTCTCTATGATTTTTATGTATTAACTTATTTCTACAGACTGACAACTTTGGACATCTATTACACGTGTATTTTTTTGATGGTATTAGAACTTTGTACTTGATTGCTTTCTTTGGATATGACGAAATTTGACTTTCAATAGCCTTGGTAAAAATTTCTATTGCATTTTCAGAACTTTCTTTCCCAGAAGTGTCTTTTATTTTTACAAAAGATGGATAACCAGTTGCCTCCCTTGCTTGTTCAAATGTGTATTTATGTATACTACTCTGGAGATGATTTGAGAGGTTACGTAGATTGGTGAAATTTCTTTTGCAATCCACACAAGTCATTGTCTGTTTTATCACATCAACTTTCTGAGAGTAACCTGTCGATGTTTTCTGATGGTTTTTTTCTTTTTCTATTACCTTTTGTGTACAAATTGATGACTTGGGACATTCAACGCATCTGTCTTTCTCTGATGGTAATAAAACATTACTGATTTTCTTCTTCTGATTCAAAGAAATTTGTCTTGAGGTAGGCGTTGGTAACTTTTCATTTGCAGGACTTTCTTTATCAGTTGTGTCTTGTGTCATTTGTAATTCTTTAAGATTTCCTGTGTGTTTCTGAAATTTCTGATTTTTCGATACCTTCTTTGTGTGTCCTCTTTTATTAAAGAAAGATGGATACCCAGTTACTTCCCTTGCCTGTTCAAATGTGTACATATGTATACTTTGTAAATGACTTGAGAGGTTACGTAGATTCATGAACTTTCTCTTGCAATCCACGCATGTCATTGTCTGTTTTATTACATCAACATTATGTGAGAAACCGGTCGATATTTTCTGTTGTTTTGCTTCTTTTTCCGGTGTTGAGAGATTATTTCTGTCAACAGACTCAACACCATGTGAGTCTTTGACCTCTGCTCTCCTTAAGGTCATATGCTCAACACTTTTTCTCGTATGAGTTTTATGAAATTCAACTATGTGTTCAAGTAGTTCTGATTCAAGTAGAAATTTTTCCGAACAATTTTCATATGAACAAGCTATATCAGGATCTAAACGTTTTTTCTTGTGAACACTTCGACAATGTGCTCTAAAATCACTCAATGAATCAAAGGCTATATTACATTCTTTGCAGTTCTGATTAGAAAATTTCTTGTACTTGAAATATTTTGGATAGCCGGTCAATTTTTGCACCCTGTCAGATTTGAGTTCATGTTTTTCAATGAGATGAGATGCTAATGCACGAACACCCGAGTAACTTTTGTCACATTTGTAACATTCAAAATTTTTAATTTTTTGTTCAATTTTCTTCATTATGTTCTTTCTTTTTTCAAGCATATGTTTACTTCTTTTCTTAGATTTACATTTCCTTCTTTTTTTGCTTGTAGATTTAAACTTTCTTGGTTTTATGTTTCTGTGTTTCAAATTTATGTGAAGTTTGATGCGAGATACATTTTTATCCCAAACCTTACAGATTTTACAGGAATATCCGATCTTTTGTACTAGTATGTCTTTATACTGTTTTGAGTACAGTTTCTTCAATTTACAAACAAACATTTCAGCCAAACTCTTCTTTTTAAACTTTTTCATGGTAGGTTTCAATTTTCTAAATGAATTTTGTGAGTGATTCATTAAAAGTCTATGTCTATCATGTCTGATAGTTTTCTTCTTTCTGTTTGTCAAATGTTCTGCATCCAATGTATATTTATTTTTTCCATCTTTCACTAGAAAAGATGATGCTATGACACTATGTCCAGAGGTATCATGGGTAATGCTATGATCTATTTTTCCTGAAGTCTTGTTACAGTCTCTAGGTTGGACAAGACTATCAATTCGTTCTAGCAGTACATATGACTCTTTGATCAGACTATCTTGTTTCCCTTGCTTTGGCATATTACTTGTCCTTGGGGACTCATCAGTGACCTCTATCCCACCTTCCCATGATGCAACATTGTCATTCACATCAGTAGAAGTGTCATCATCTGCTACCTCTAAATTGTCACACATTTCAAAACTTTGACTGTCAAATGATTTATTCATTTCTAAATTTCTTCCATTTTTCACCTTTCCACTGACAGAATTACAGTCTTTATTTACACAATTTGTTCTCACAGTAATCTCCCTTACTTCATTTGACTGATCAATATTCTTCTTTTCATCTAAATTAGTTCTCTTCTCTTCCTCTGGAATGACAGTTATTTCCTGTACTTCATTTGGCTGATCAATTTTTGTCTGATCAGATATATCTGAAATAGTCCCTTTCTCTTCTGTTATAATGACAGTTAGCTCCCTTTCATTTGACTCTTCAATGCTTGTGTGTTCAGATATATCTGAATTAGTTCCCTTTTCTTCCTTTGTAATGAGAGTAACCTCCCTTACTTCATTTGACTCTTTAATGCATGTCTGTTCACTGATAAAGTTACAGTCTCCATTTAAACCACTTGTTTTCTTAGTTATCTCCCTTATTTCACTTGACTCTCCAATGTTTGTCTGTTCAGATATATCTGAAATAGTTTCTCCATATTCATTTTTTATACCAGTTACTTCCCCTTCTTGTGCATCATCTCCATTACTTGGCCTTGTTAAACTTGCCTGATATTCTTCCAAGTATTTTTGAAGTGATGGAATCTGTAAACCATGACTTACATTCTGTAGCAGGGGAAATAACTCTTCACTAAGATGTAGATTTCCAGTGTACATATAATCTAAAAATTCCATTAAGACTGCAACTTCGCAATCTATTAAAAGAAAATAGAAACCATATCCATACGAAAAAAAGATATCTTTTTAAAACAGTTAAAAAATACAAATTCAATTCATCAACACCAGAACAGCATTCACTAGATTTTTTTATCTATCAAATGATGTGTATGATTTTAATAAAACTGACTGTCTAAAAAAAGTGTGAAAATCATATAACAAGTCTTATATGTAGGCAAACTGGAACACAGAGAAGGAAAAATTGAAAATAAACAATATATTATAATCAGCGAATGATTTTGGAGCATATGTTGATAAATGTACCTTTAATAACTTTTTTTAACAACTCTTCCAAGGTAAATGTTTTTTTATCAATGTCTGTAATTCATGAAAATGCAACTGATATGTTTTACACTTACATGTACTTTATACACCATTTTGTCATAATAAAAAAACTGAACCAATCAAGCAAATTTATAATTGAACCATGGAAATATGGCAATAATAAGAACCTATATTCTGACATCCAAAACATTTTTTTTCTCAAAAATTAATCTCTCAAACTGTAAGTAGACTTTAGATTAATGCTGACAGACTAGTTCATTATTTTGTACATACATGTAGATTAGGCCATTGGTTTTCTCGTTTGAATTGTTTTACATTTGTCATTTCGAGGCTTTATATAGCTGACTATGCTGTAAGGGCTTTTCTCATTGTTGAAGGCCGTACAGTAACCTAGAGGTGTTGATTTCTGTGTCTTTAGGCTCTTGTGGAGAGTTGTTTCATTCGCAATCATACCACATCTTCTTTTTTATAGGGTAGTCAGGCTGGACTAATATGTTGTGGTGTAGTGACCTGTGGACCTGTATTCTTCTTTCAACTTTGTGTCATGCCAGCCACGTTTCTTTGAATGTCACACATGGAAATAAATCAATAAAGTATATGAAAATTCTGAACTTGTTTGATGAATTCTAAGATCTCTAACCTCTATTTGAACCTACCTACAACTATTGACACTTGAGGTAAATCTTTCCATTTCTCCACTTCTGTTCTGACTGCTCCAGAGAATGCTGCTACTACCAGTTTGTGAGCCAGGACTGTTGTACCAGTTCTGGTTATGATTGACAGGTCACATAGAACCTGACTTTTGTACAGTTGATAGAGATAATCTCCTAAGGGAGATAAGTGGTCACAATTTACCATCTTGATGTTATTTTCTTTACTCTGTCACTAACATTAATTGTGGCTTTTGATACATTGAACAACTGGATTATGCTTCTGCCAACAAACTTTTAGTTTATTCTTTTGAATATACCTGAAATTATATAATGAATCTACATGTATATTCCTACTAGGTGTACTATATAAAGGTATCAACATGTATTTTGGACAAAAACATTATGTGCAAAGTTATCTTTATTTTTTAAATTATTTTTTTGCATACTTTACCTTTTTCTTCATTCTAAATTTTAAAACATTTTCTGTATTCTTTATTTTATATTTTAAAATATGTTCTTTTTGCGCCTGTCCCAAGTCAGGAGCCTCTGGCCTTTGTTAGTCTTGTATGATTTATAATTTTAGTTTCTTGTGTATAATTTGGAGTTAAGTATGATGTCCATTATCACTGAACTAGTATAGATACTTGTTTATGGGCCAGCTGGAGGACACCTCCGGTTGCAGGAGTTTTTGGCTGCATTGAAGACCTATTGGTGACCTTCTGCTGTTGTCTGTTCTAATGTTCTATGGTCGGGTTGTTGTCTCTTTGACACATTCCCTATTTCATTTTCAATTTTATCTCTATTCTTTATCTTAAATTTCTTTAGACTGTGGCATATACATCTACACCCCATATATATTAAGCTAGTCTTAAAGACAGGAACATTGAGTCGACCAATAGATTTATTACATTAGTCCCATTAGCATGATTCAATACATTGTACATGTACATAACAATCAAAACAGAAACATACAATGTATAGTAAAGAAAATTTTATGAAATACTGAAAAAGAAAATGATTTTGCATTTATTTAACCCTATTCAATATAGTCCCATCATGTCAAACTGTTACCAAAGAAAGGTATATTTTCTTTTTATGTAAAAAGTGACTTTAATTTAGCTCTCAAAATCCTATCTTAATTTAAGTTAATAAACCCTACTCAGAGTAGATTTTGTGGTTTTACACATCCATATTTGTCACTTTATTTCAATGACCTTTCAGATATTTTTAAAGGTTTATTATAAAAATAGCTCGGGTATACCTAAAAGAATGATTGAATCCCCAAAAAAATGCTTGTAAAAAAGGGATTAAGACTTATAAATTTTGAGTTTCAGAAAAATTTTCTTATGTGTTTGTCCTTTCACAATACAACTGGTGCAACATGTGGAGCATGATATGCTTAATTAACCTCAAAGAGCACCCATTTAAGATCCCCCCTGATTTTTAGTGGGGTTTGTTGTTCTCTAACTTTAATTTTCTATTTTGTATTATGTAAGCTGTTATTTGTCCCATAGGCATGATACATGTAAGTGCTTCAGAGGACAAGATCCCCTTATATTAATTTAATTATCATAAATTCTAGATTGTTAAATATATACATGTATTGTTTCTTTAAACTATATCTTTATACCAACAATATACCATATTTTGTTCTAAATATGCATGTTTACTATCAAAGAGAAACTTGACTATAGACATGATAGAGTGGGGTCAGACCGTTATCGGGACTCCTGAATCCGGTGTTTTTGATCCTTTTGGAATCCAGGAATTCTTTTTTTCGAATTTCAGGAAATTTCTTTACCATGTTTACATTATGGATGTCAGGATTTCATGTTTTTAAGCCCGAGACTTGAAGATCAGGACCGCTCAGACCCCCTCTCATAGAGCGAGAAATAGGCCAGTTCCTGGATACTGTTTTTAGACAAATCACTCATGTGACTTCGGTCACCATGTGACAAAAATGTATGCATACAAATTTCCAAAACACGTTGAGAAAACGGGTGAAAAAGTTTATTATATATACTGTATCAGTCATACGGCATCACGATTATGTACTTACAGAACATTAATTATTTCTATACTACCCTACAGAATGAGGATTATGAAAGTGCTGGAAACTTTTAATAGAACAGGGATACAGGCGTGCCTTCTATCTGGTAAATGATGTCATAAAGGCGTGCGAAATCGACGAACTTTTCCAGTGAAAGACATGATTCCAGAAATGAACCATATAAAGTCCAGTTAACAGTTTCAACTTTTTTATAGTACTTAAACATGCATATTTAGAGTAAAATGTACTACATGTGCTACATTGATATATTTATCAGGTTGGGGTCATTATTTAACGAATGGGGAACTTTTCCCCAAATGAGTAACAATCCCTCTATTAAATAATGATTAAATGAAACAACTATTTTGTCTTTATCAGTCTTTTTATTGCCTGTCTCATATTAATAATAAAGGGTTCTTAACAGTAAACAGGATCCATGGTTTGTCATTTGTTCGTTATTTGCCATGGCATTGACTCTTCTTTTGATTATGAATTTGAGTGTCCTTTTGCCAGTTTAAGGATGTTCGCTACTCTGTTTAAAAATAACAAGCGTTTTAAAAGACTGTTATGAATTGATAGTATATATAAATAAAGGAACTAAAACAGTCGATAAAAATGGAGGGTCTGTGTGTTTGTTTTCGAGATATAAGCCATTGAAAATTTGGCGGGAAATAATTCTCTCTAGATTTTTCATAGATTTAACATTGACACCTTTTTTGTTTCAAAAATTATGAAAAATAACAAGGATTTTATAAGATTTTCAGCCGGACAGCAAATCTCATAATGGTGTCGATTTTATAAGTCTGGTCACGTGATTTTTAGTTCAAAAAATGGCATTTTTTAGCAATGGCAATGACGTCACCAAATCGACGGCGTAAAGCTATTTTGTGTATTTAACATGCTTAACCAAATACATCATTATATACAACAGGTTTCAAACTTTAACTACGTTATTCATTTAAGAAAGAAAAAATAGCATTTCCTTGATTATTTGATTGGGAAAGATGAAAAAACGTGCAGCGGCCTGACACTTCTCAGTAAATAAATTGAAATTGAAATGACACATGGAATGGTAACATTTTTTCCTTTATAGGGATGATACCTCCTGATATTATGAACATGAAATGCCTATTGATACAAAAACTCGCCAGGTAAAACGGCATTGTGTCAATTCAACAGGCCCAAAACAGGCGACCGTCCAAAGGGAGATAACTCGAATGAAAAGTCGTTGAAGGGAAGGCTGATCAGAAACAAGAGAAAATAACCATTTTGCTCAATTTTAGTAGGTGAAAGAGTGATTCTGGGGTAAAATATCCAATAATTTATCAGTGTGCGTTAGCAAAATGTGTAAATATGAAAAATACCTTGGATATTTAATACAATTAATCATTGGAATGAGGGCACCTGTCAGGTATCAGGACCCAAACAGTGAGAGAAAGTATAATAGAATGTATGTCTGCTTTGGTAAATCACTATTTAAAATTACATATTGCATAAAAATATCTGATAATCATCTAGAAATCAAGGGGGGGGGGGGGGGGGGGGGGGGGGGGATGCAAATATTATTACATATTCAGTTTAAAAATTAAATTACTACAGCTTCAGAAGAAATATAAAAAAGTTTTCTATATGGTTAATTTTTTTTACATAAAGTGAGGGGTTTTGGACCAGTAAATTATTAGAAAAAACTTTGGTGTTATAATTCCATCATTAAAGTGGGAAATTTTTCAGCATATATTCCCTGAGTGCATGTGTATATACCGCTCAATTTTGTATTTTGTCATATATACTTTGATGGAAATAATTATTTCATGGCATACTTTTTAGAAGAATCATAAATTATTATTCTTGAATACACATAAATTCTTCATTTTGATTCAGCATTCAGTGATGCAGAAACATATTGTTTCTTAGTAGATCTACATAAAAATATATTTTATAAAGATTATGGGTATAAAATGTACAATTTTGCTTTTATATATTCTATTCTAGAGTAATGTTTTTAAAGAATTTCTGTTAAGTTAAGACCCAATGTCAGTTATATCTATGAAATTATTAAATGTTTATTTCCATTCTAAATACATGTATCTATGCAAGTAATTATGTATGTGAGAGGCCTATTAATGATGAACACTGAAATGTAACAACTTCTAGTTACTGGCATAGGATATCATCCTTGACAATTTTGATTAAAAATATAAAAAGGCTTTACCAATAAAAGTAATTTCTATGTGTTTAATTGTAAGTAGCAATATAACAAAGTAATAAAAATTGAGAAAAAATAATAAATTCTAAAAACAAAATCAGTGCTTTATTTCATTTTCTATTGAGAGACTGATTAAAAAAGTAAAATCTATTCCTGAACAAATTGATGTCATAAAAATATTGCATTTTATATTGAACTTTGTTCTCTGCAGTGGTTTTTCATTCTAACTATATATTTAGATTTGGCCTGATAGTGACACTGTCATGTGTTTTGTTGTGTGCTGTCTCATTTTAGAAAAGGGGTTATATTGTAAAATATAAATTCTGAAATGTAGTAGTTTGAACTTTCTGCTGGTTTTTTTTTAATCATTTAGAACTTAATAGGGCTTAGGAGATATTATATAAATCTAAGCATAGAATATGGATACCCATACAGTCCTCTTGAGCCATGTCTGTTTAACATTTAAGATAAAGTAAATTTTATATTTTTCTAGAATAAAGTAAAACTGAAAATAGCTTTCTCACTAATTTTAAGTAATTTAGTGGGATAGTAATGCATGTACTCAAATTGAAAAAAAACAACAATCACAACATTCAACAGCTAGAGCCATGGGGTGAGAAAAATAATTATATAATGAATATGATTTTTTTTATATAATTCACATAGTATAATATCAGGAACATATATATTGACATACTGTTCTCAAATAATATGTACCATCATAGACATATGATATATAACCATTTCTGGTAACATATATAATATATATCATGTATATTATATAGAGAATAATACATGGCAAAATCCGTATCATATGTTGTATCATCCCGAGACATCAATATCAGCCCAAGGGCCTTTAGGCCCGAGAGATGATATTGGTCGAGGGTGATACGGCATGTGATACGGATTTTGCCATGTATTATACACTTTATCATATATTTCAACAGAAGAGTATTATATTATATGAACTGTTTTCTGATCCATAGCACTGGGTTACCTTCAGTTCTACATTTGTCTTGTTTCAAAGGCCTTAAAAGAACTGCTCAATTACCTATCCGAAGCACCTGGGTTACCTTACAATTTGCGTGCTGTTGTTTTAAAAATATTTTGTTTATTATTGTATTAATTTGTGTGTTTTGTATTGTTCATAGGTGCATTTAGTGTGCCAAAAAATATTAAAACTTGACGTTCATGACGTCACATACAATATGAAAACTCGATGTTTGTGACGTCACATACCAAACAATGACGTCATTCAAAAAATTTACCTATTTTGAGGAAAATTTTTCTTAAGCAAAAATAAAACCAAAACTGACTTTATATAAAAAAAAAAAAAAATAAAAAAAGTAGGGGTGTGATAAAGGGTATGCGATAAAGGGTAGGGGTGTGATAAAGGGTATGCCATAAAGGTTGCGCATCAAAGTTGCGCGATATGGATTAAACAGCAGGCTATTTATCACATATGCAAAACTACTGTATTTACTACTAAACATACAGTATGATAAATATATATATTGAAACATGTGTAATAATGAAGAATAAAAAAAATTACCATGTTGACCTGATATATAAATCCTCATTCATCAAATGCAGGTACATGCAGCTTAACAATTGTAAAAAAAGAATGAACTAGACTAAGTGTTCATCAATAGAGATTAATTTACTAATAGGTAAACTGGATGCAGATTGAACAATCATCTATGGAACAATTATTGAAGGACTGCTAGAACCAAGATAATGAATAGGGGACAAGCACAAGCCATATTATATTAAGAAGTGATATCATATTCATTCATTTGAAATTACATCTGAAAGTTACAAAATAAGGATCTGGCTCTGTTCAAACTGTTTTCCTCTGTCATTTATCTATGATATATCTGATCTCAGATTGTTTACACTGGACATGTCATTCTCAGTGTTCTCCCCAGGATTTTTTTAAGGCGCAAAATTCAAGGGCATGTAACTCTTTTTTTAGAGTGAACTTTTGTGATCTTAAGCAATTAGTCATAAATCATGACATGCAATATAAATTTTTATGCATTGTGTTATGTGTTTAATAATGCAGAGTACTAATGAATTACAAGAATATATGAAATAAATTGATTTTAAACACAAAAGTTATTTATATTCAGTCAATTAAAGAAGTCAAAATATAAATATTCATCTCTGTACTCTCTGCTCCTTCTAGGGTTATTGGTTCAAGATAGTGTTATTTTGTTGGACAATCTGTTCCTCAGCATTGTCTTTTAAAGTTTATCCTCTTTAGGGTTGAAAACCCCCTCTCATAATAACTTTTGCTTATACCCCCTTTAACATTTCTAAGCCATGAAAACTCAGTGAGCCACTTGTCACTGAAACCAGAAACATGGTGCTTGCTGTTATCACTTGCCATAACTTAAGCTCGATTGGGATTGGGAGAAGCAATGCCATCTGCTTATAATACTGACGGTGCTGTATACGTATTCCCCTTTTCATTAGAAGTCATTGGTCTGAAAAACAAAACTTTTACTTTCATCATCTGCCTTTTGCTTATATTTAGAAGTCACCCTTTGTTATTTTCAGAGAACATGTTTATTCAGAATTATCAAAATCGAATATGGTTTAGATATTTGGTATACAACTTTTTAAATAAAAAAGTCTTTATTAAAATATTTTAATGAACAGCTGAACAGTTTCCGTAGTTTGACATTACGCTTCCGTGTGTATTATTGTTAAAACCTATCTTTGACAGGTAGATATAAACGAAACTTTACAAATTCGTTAAAGTTAAGACCATTGAAATTAGTTACTTATGACATTAAACAGAAGCTGCCGCGATTCTACCCATGTTGATTGGATTGTCACATACTTCCCGATGGACGGATTCGCGATCGATGTTCAATGATCATTTTATTTCTAAAAACATGACAGTTTGAGACGATTTGAGCTTGCAATCAACATTTTTTCACTTTCTATAAATTTAAATGACTCCTCGTTATCTTTATTCAAAGTTTATTTTAATTTTTTCAACTACAAATACTCTCATTCATAATTTTCATCGTAAATATCTTTAGCAATGTGTATTCAAATTTATCACGTGTATTCAATACGTTCATTGGTCATGTATAAATAGATTCTTCTTCTCGACCAATGAAAAAATTCGTTATTTAAATGGTCAAGTAATCACACACACACGATGTGTAAATTTTTATACAATGTATTTGCGATCTATTTCTTCAATTTCTGCACTGAAGTTTTTAATTCTCTTCTGAAAATACCGATTTTCTTGATGATCATTTACGCTATTACATGATAACATAGTCCGATAAGGCTGAGATAAGCGTGGCTCAGGTAAAACTAATTATCAGTTATTGCGTAACACTGACCGACCTCTTAGCGGTGATCAGCAACTTGACAATTTTAACCAACATTTATAATTAAAATGTGAAAATTAACATACTGCGGGATCAAGTATTAAGGGACAGCGGCCAATTAAGACGCTGCAGGATCTACGAAAATATTATGAAGGCGCTGCAGCACCGCAGCGTCATATCGGCCTTGGGAGAACACTGATTCTTTCACTGATTCAGGACAAAACCTGACAAGTGTCACAATAATTTACACCTGGTCTTCCCCCAAAAAAATGCACTGCTAAAGGGATGTTATTGGGAGGTTTGTGTACATTTTATTACATGTCTAATGTGCTGAATTCATAACATGTGTGTGATTTATAAGAAGTAAAACAAATTTTGTTCATTTCTAGTATTTTTGTGTACTGGGGCATGAAAAAGGGAAATAAATTACACAAAAAATAACAGATTGTGTTAATTTCAAAGGACATGTTGACTGTCTTTTCATTAGTGGCAAGTTTGTCGCATTTCGGAGCTGTTTTGGTCAAGAGCAGAGCAGTTTCAACAACAAAACAGGGAGTTCCCGCAGGGCCTTACCAATTTGTGATGTGTACTGAAATTGAGCTCGTGTGTAAACAACGAAGGGTAATGTCATGTGACTACCCCAGTATTAAGTGTTTTCCAATCTCCAGTTTATCAATATAAATTTATCATATTTATTTTTCCTGGGTAAAACGGGTTTGTTTCAATTCGTCCCGAGTTGAATATTTGTCAATGACGGTCGATATTGAAAAATGGCGGTTCCGAAGGCTGAAAAAAAATGACTTGAATTTCTGATTCAAAAATGAAATTATTTGACTTCTCATATCTTTAAAATACTTGTTAAACTTATAATATCATGTATACTGCTCGTGATACGTTTAGTTTCTTATAATTTAAAAAATTCACGATTTCCTACCGGGTCGTCTTCCGCGGGGAATTTTTTTTCTACGCAGCGACATCTGTCAACGATGTTCTCTTAAATTATCTCCACTTGATTCTCGAATAATAAATCCAGGTTTTTAACGGACAAATCAGGGATTTGCTGTCCGGCTGTTTGAAATATGGCTTTTTAAACTTTATGTTATAAAATTATGAAAAGAAAAGTAGGAGTGAGTGGGCAATCTTTTCAAATGACAATCATGGATAAAACCAGAGGATTCCGAAAATCTGACAAAAAAAATCAAAAAATAGAGAGGCAAACATCCTTTAGTGTTTATTACTATGGTGCTCCTAAAAAAGTAACATCAATAAAGAGCACGTACATGATCTTAATTGTTTGCTGAACCAAATGTGCATTTATTGATTTAATGTGTGCGATTATTTGTTATTGGTAAAGGTTTGTATCAAAAGTGTCTCTATTCACCTTTCAAACTTGTTTGATTTCATGTCATGCAGACTTGCGATCTTCTTGGCAAAGCATAGCTGAGGTCATTAAAAAGACCGGAAGTCAACCTATCAATATTTTTCAGATTTTGGACAAAGCCACCCCAAATATACTCGCCCCAAAGCCATTAACTGTATTCTTAATTTTTTTTTCGCTAATTCTTTTTCTTGAAAAAATAATGGCTATTCTGTAATTACATTGCTCTTTTCTACAATCAATATATTTTATATATTTTAACCAAATTCTTTAATTTTTGGCAATCTTTAGTTATTCTTCAGTTATAATTAAACTTCTCCACCACATTTTTCAATAGTGACCCCCCCACCCCCAAATAGTACTTTACATGAATTGTCAAATACTTACTCAGAATTAGAAACAAGCATGGATTCTGACAATGAAATTATTAATATTGGATTACCAACCCATCTTCACCACCAATCCAGAAAAATCAAATCAAAAGAAAAAAGGGTATAATCGCGTAAAGCAAAAAACTCAGACATGTCAGAACCACTAAGAGTACTTACGAAAAATTTTCAGTCAATAAAGAACAAAAAACCTGAAGTAGAACTTATTATTGACTCTTGTAAACCAAGCATCATATTTGCCGGTACCTAAACATGGCTCGATCTCCAATAACACCTCTCCATATGAATACATCCCAGCCTCCAAATCAACATCTATACAAAATACAAAAAAAACAAAACAGAAAAGATGGCTATGGGGGAGTGTTACTGGCTATCTCAAACCAGCTCACATCTACACAAATCACAAATACGGGTACCGACCTAGACCTCAATACAAATGGTGAAAATGTGTGGGCGAAAATTTCATATGAAGGAAACAAATCACTATACCTATAATTTAGATGTTCCTACTATCGACCACTATCCGATAAAGGAGAATCCTTAGAACAACTTGGTATCTCACTATTATTATAAATAGAGTCTTATGTAAGAAAACGAACCCAAATATCTGAGTAAGTGGCGATTTCAATCTTGGCCACATAGACTGGAAGACACCAGCAGTCATACCCGTGTAAACCTGACTCTTCACTACACCAACAACTCCTCGACATATTAAATGCCAATAACTTAACAAAGGTAGTAAACATGCAAGAACACCTGAAACGACACAACACTAGACCTAGCTGCTGTGTATGACCAATCCATCATTTGTCAATCGAGTCGAAACATTACCACCAATTGGAGCGAGCGACCATGACATTATAAAAAAGAAGATGTGGTATGATTGCCAATGAGACAACTATCCACAAAAGACCAAAATGACACAGACATTAACAACTATAGGTCACCGTACGGCCTTCAACAATGAGCAAGCCCATAACGCATAGTCAGCTACAAAAGGCCCCGATAAGACAATGTAAAACAATTCAAACGAGAAAACTAACAGCCTTATTTATGTAAAAAAAATGAACGAAAAACAAATATGTAACACATAAACAAACGAGAACCACTGAATATACAGGCTCCTGACTTGGGACAGGCACATACATAAATAATGTGGCGGGGTTAAACATGTTAGCGGGATCCCAACCCTCCTCCTAACCTGGAACAGTGGTATAACAGTACAACATAAGAACGAACTATAAAAATCAGTTGAAAAAGGCTTAACTCATCAGATGGACAAAAATATAAGTGGACGTGGCCGGGTACTTATACATACCGACACAAAAAGACACAATGAACAGATCTGAGAGTACTCGCAGTTATCTGACAGCTAGTTCAAAGCCATTGTTTACTGTGAAATAAATTTAGCACTGCCTCAAAATAACTTGAACAACAGGCTCACAATATATTAAACTACAAAAAAAAGGCAAATTGGGACCAAATAGAAAAAGACCTCACTAGAACATACAATCAGCTAAAACAAGATAAAAATAACACGAGTCACGTTGAACTATGGAATACTTTCAAGACAAACATCCAAAAGTCTATCGATAAGAATATTCCAAAAAAAAAGCATTAGTCATAATTTTTTTATGAAAACTACCTTGGGTAAATAACCAACTAAAATCAAAGAGCAAATTGCTCTTAGGAATACGATTGCCAGTGTTTTCATTGACACATGTATTAGTATTATTTTCAAAAATAATTCAACTGCACGTGTAATGTTTGTAAAATGTAATTTACGTAATCTGTCATACTGTAGGAGATTCAACAAGAACCTACTATACCAATAGGACATTCAACAAAAACCTACTATAATAATAGGACATTCAACAAGTACCAGTCATACTGTAGGACATTCAACAAGAACCTACTATACCATTAGGACATTAAACAAGTACATATCATACTGTAGGACATTCAACAAGAACCTAATATACCATAAAGGCATTCAACAAGTACCTGTCATACTGTAGGAGATTCAACAAGAACCTACTATACCAATAGGACATTCAACAAAAACCTACTATACCAATAGGACATTCAACAAGTACCTGTCATACTGTAGGACATTCAACAAGAACCTACTATACCGTTAAGACATTCAACAAGTACCTGTCATACTGTAGGAGATTCAACAAGAACCTACTATACCAATAGGACATTCAACAAAAACCTACTATAATAATAGGACATTCAACAAGTACCAGTCATACTGTAGGACATTCAACAAGAACCTACTATACCATTATGACATTTAACAAGTACATATCATACTGTAGGACATTCAACAAGAACCTAATATACCATTAAGACATTCAACAAGTACCTGTCATACTGTAGGAGATTCAACAAGAACCTACTATACCAATAGGACATTCAACAAAAACCTACTATACCAATAGGACATTCAACAAGTACCTGTCATACTGTAAGACATTCAACAAGAACCTACTATACCATTAAGACATTCAACAAGTACCTGTCATACTGTAGGAGATTCAACAAGAACCTACTATACCAATAGGACATTCAACAAAAACCTACTATACCAATAGGACATTCAACAAGTACCTGTCATACTGTAGGACATTCAACAAGGACCTACTATACCATTAGGACATTTAACAAGTACATATCATACTGTAGGACATTCAACAAGAACCTACTATACCATTAAGACATTCAACAAGTACCTGTCATACTGTAGGAGATTCAACAAGAACCTACTATACCAATAGGACATTCAACAAAAACCTACTATAATAATAGGACATTCAACAAGTACCAGTCATACTGTAGGACATTCAACAAGAACCTACTATACCATTAGGACATTTAACAAGTACATATCATACTGTAGGACATTCAACAAGAACCAACTATACCATTAAGACATTCAACAAGTACCTGTCATACTGTAGGAGATTCAACAAGAACCTACTTTACCAATAGGACATTCAACAAAAACCTACTATAATAATAGGACATTCAACAAGTACCAGTCATACTGTAGGACATTCAACAAGAACCTACTAAACCAATAGGATATCCAACAAGTACCTGTCATACTGTAGGACATTCAACAAGTACCTATCATACTGTAGGACATTCAACAAGAACCTACTATACCAATAGGACATTCAACAAAAACCTACTATAATAATAGGACATTCAACAAGTACCAGTCATACTGTAGGACATTCAACAAGAACCTACTATACCAATAGGATATCCAACAAGTACCTGTCATACTGTAGGACATTCAACAAGTACCTATCATACTGTAGGACATTCAACAAGAACCTTCTATACCAATAGGATATCCAACAATTACCTAACATACTGTAGGACATTCAACAAGTACCTATCATACTGTAGGATATTCAACAAGGACCTACTATACCATTAGGACATTCAACAAGTACCTGTCATACTGTAGGATATTC